>NC_088349.1:29942500-30242500 GCF_036884655.1 Musa acuminata AAA Group | reverse complement strand
CTTCTTCCCTTTCCATATCTCATATGGTGTAGACACCACCGACTTAGTTGGAACTCTGTTCAGAAGGTAAGCTGCGGTTTCTAGGGCATATCCCCAGAATGAGATGGGTAGGTCAGCGAAACTCATCATGGACCGTACCATATCTAATAATGTACGATTTCTCCTTTCAGAGACACCATTGAGCTGAGGTGTATAAGGAGGTGTCCATTGGGATAATATCCCATGGTCCTTGAGGAAGTGAGTAAACTCTGTACTTAAGTACTCACCTCCTCGATCTGATCGAAGAGTTTTGATACTCTTTCCAGTCTGGTTCTCCACCTCATTCTTATACTCTCTGAATTTCTCAAAGGCCTCGGACTTGTACTTCATTAAGTACACATATCCATACCTTGAGAAATCATCAGTAAATGTAACGAAGTAGGAGTGACCTCCAATGGCATGAGTTGACATGGGTCCACATACATCACTATGTATGAGTTCCAACAACTCAGTGGCTCTCTCTCCAGTTCCACTAAATGGAGAGTTGGTCAGTTTTCCACGAATGCAAGGCTCACAAGTTGCATATGACACATAGTCGAATGGATCTAGATATCCATCATTTAGCAACTTTTGAATCCTTCTTTCATGGATGTGACCTAGCCTACAATGCCACAGGTATGCACTGTTCAACTCATCTCGTTTCCTTTTGGACACATTTATATTCATGATATGTGGAGTGGTGTCTAACATAAATAAACCATTATGCAATGTTCCTTTCGTGATGATCTTATCATCTAATAATATCGAACAACCATTGTTCTTAAAAACAAATTTATATCCACTAATTGTTAAACATGAAATGGAGATAATGTTTTTGATAATAGAAGGAACAAAATAACATGCATCTAATGCAATAAAAGCTCCACTAGGCAGATGTAGGGCGACCTCGCCAACAGCTAATACAGCAACTTTTGCTCCATTACCCATCTTGAGGTCCATCTCGCCTCTCTCTAGTCTCCTAGGCCTTGCCAGAACCTGCAACGAATTACATATATGATAAGCACTACCAGTATCTAATACCCATGTGTTATCATAAGAGTTTGACAAATGGAGACTGATCATGAATGTACCTGAAGCTTCATCAAGCTTTTGTTTCGCCCTTTCTGCAAGGTACTCTTTGCAGTTTCTCTTCCAGTGCCCATCTTTACCACAGTGGAAGCACTGGCCTTTGTCCTTTGTTGGGTCTTTCTTAGCAACCTTTGCTTTACCTTGTTTGCCCTTGCCCTTTCCCTTCTTAAGGGACCTTTCTGCTTTCCTTTTCTTTCTGGTCTCACCAGTGTAGAGAACTGGCTTCTCTTTCTTAATAGTACTCTCTGCCTCCCTCAACATATTGAGGAGCTCTGGGAGAGTCACCTCAAGCTTGTTCATATTAAAGTTCATTATGAACTGTGAAAAGGAATCTGGTAGAGACTGAAGCACAATGTCCACACACAAGTTATCCTCTAGGACCATTCCTAGACCTGTGAGTTTCTCTATCCACTCAATCATCTTTAGGACATGGTTCTGAACCGGTGTCCCCTCAGTCATCCTAGCGCGGAAAAGGCTCTTGGATATCTCATATCGTTGAGTCCTTCCCTGTTCCTCAAACAATTTACGGACATGTAGGAGAATGGATCTGGCATCCATCTTTTCATGTTGTCTCTGTAACTCTGGAGTCATAGAGCCCAACATATAGCACTGAGCAAGAGTGGAGTCATCAATGTACTTCACGTAGCGAGCGATCTCATCCTCGCTTGCCCCTTCTTCGGGCGTAGGCATCACTGTATCAAGGACGTACACGATTTTCTCCGCTGTGAGAACAATTCTCAAGTTACGGAGCCAATCCGTATAATTTGGACCAGTGAGGCGATTGACATCAAGTATGCCACGTAAGGGATTTGAAAGCGACATTTTCTGAAAATAAAGATGTAGCAAAAATGAATAACATGCAGATTTTGCAAGAAATAAACTATCAAGATATGGACTTCTATCTTAATATGCTCCCACTATTTTACTAACGAGTCACGCGACACCCTCAGCACGTGAAACGGAAGTCTCCGGCAGACTTCTAGTGGGGATCAGGATCCAATCAGCGTCTTAGTGTAACCTCGAGGGACTCGACCAATCACACTAAGCCTAAAAGGTAGACAACTCTTGCCGATCACAACTCCTTGTGATTCCCGTCCTGTTCGGCCTCCGAATCACCATGGCCTCGAGGGACTCGACCAACCATGATGCTCGGTTAAGTCAACACATTCGTTACAAGATGAGTCTGATTTGATGATATACCCTCGAGGGACTCGACCAAGCATATCATGCCCTCAGGTCACCGGTGACATCTCTATGTCGTAAGCAAGATAGCGAATCGCGATATAGGTGAGTCTCGAGGGACTCGACCAACTCAACCTACACCGGGATTCGGTTCCTACTCATAACGATGGAAGGCCACGTGGGTCAATCTAATTGCCTCACGTTTACCGACTTAATATTATCGAGAGATGTTTCTATGATTTGGTCTCCTAATATGACATGTCACACATATACATATTTAATATATATCTACATCGCATGCAAATATATATACATATCTAGTATGTGTATAAGCAATCACACCAGATGATCATGGACCACAACCTAATATGATTAGGCCCGAGCCAGTAGGCCTAATCACTCACATCAAGATCTATGTGTGCAACGGTGCATCTCCATGCCTTGTGATCGTCCATCTCGTCCTCGTTGGTTCCGTCGACATCTTGATGCATCTCCATGCATCACGATCGTCCGTCTCGTGGGTCCCGCTATGGCTTCCACGCTCCCGCTGTGCCTCCTCATGTGATTACAACTTAATCATAGGCACGCAGGCCCGACAATAAACGAGAAATATAATGGAGGTTCGCAGACCTCAATAATAATAATCACAAGTACACACATCACACGGTCCATGATCATCCGTCCACTCATCATACATCACATGTATAAATAATCATTATCATGTAGGACTACTAGATAATAATAAAAATAATAATCAACTAAACCTTTTAATTAATTAATATTTTCTGAAATCAGGGATATATAGGGAATTTCTCAATTCCTAAGGGTATTTTCGTAATTTGGACAAAAGACAGAAACTGGAATTTCTCAAATTCCGAGGGGCAAAACTGTCTTTTGCGTAGAAAACCCTAATACCCTTTCCCCTTTTCGCTGCTGCGCCGCCGCCGCCGTCTGCTGGCGGCGGCCTGTGCGACGAGGGCGAGGGCACTTCCCTCGCCTGCAGGTGGCACGCCCGCTGGGGTCGCTGCCGTTGTAGGTGGGCGCCCCCGCGGGCGCCGCCGCCTTCGCGGGCGGTTCTGCCCGTGAGTCAGCGCCCGCAGGTGGTGCTGCCTCGCTGGCGGCCGCCCTTGCGGGGTTTTTGCCCGTGGGAGCAGCGGCCACAGGCGCCGCTGCCCTGCGGTGCCTCAGCCCGCGCTGCTGCCCCGCGGCGCCTCTGCCCGCGGGCTCAGTGGCCGCAGGCGCTTCTACCGAGCGGGCTCCCAGCCCCGCCGACCGCAAGCCTGCTGCAAGCAGACCGCCGGCCGGCTGCTGCAGGCATAGCGCTTGCGCATGCGCCGGCGCTGTGCTGCCTGGCTGCGGCTGCGGCTGGCTGCAGGCATGCAGATCAAAGGCAGCAACTGTTGCTGCCCTTCCTTGCTTTTGCGTCAACGATTTTGACGTCAATATTCTTCCTAAACACAACACACGCAGTTCAAAAACCAATCATTCGCACGAACAACCTGGCTCTGATACCACTGTTGGGAATCATAGGGGGGGCGACATCATATGCGCAGCGGAAGAACAAGAAAACAAAAATCCCCGATTCCCAAAAAGATGTTCATCGTCGTGCGAAGATTGGTGCGCAAAATCCGCAAAAACACAAAAACTGCGTATAGAGATTGTGTTACCTAGGGAGATCGTATATCCCTGTTTCCTTACAGATCCTTAGGAGAGGGTGAAGGAGGTCAAGCGTCCTCCTCTCTAGCGGTGATCCACACAGCAGGGTTGCGACGACGCTCCTCAAAACTCCAGGCCTACTCTGAGGTGGAGAGGGAGAGGAGAATAGGAAGGGCAAGCAAAGACTCTAGCCTATGAGGCTGTGAATCCCTCCTATTTATAGAGATCCCGTGTCATAACCCTAATGGGTCCTTTCCCTAGTGGGTATTGGATCTGCATCCAATAAGACAAGGGCTCCGTCGGATATCTCATATCCGAACCTCTACTCATCGCAATGCCTACCATATGTGTGTGACCCTCTAGGCCCAATATCGAGCTGGCCGTGAGTCATACCTGTCAGAACTCCTTCTAACTAAGTGAATTATTATCTCTGTAATAATTCACTCGACTCATCGACTACGGAAGTACTAGGCCACTACGCCGTAGTCCCCAGACGATACAGGGGAATCCAATCCATTGGACCTGTCTGTCCTCAGTTACCATGTACCTATAGTCCCTCATCCATCTAATATCCCAAAGACCGTATATCGAGCATGGTGCTGTCAGACCCATACGGTTTCTACTCGAGTCTCGCTCTAATCGGATTCTCCCGGAGAACTCTTTCTCTCTCAACCCGAATGACCCTGGCCAGGGATTTGTCTGAGCAAGAACACATGGGATATTCCTCTCATGATACCGAGAGTGGATGATCCTCTATCGACACTCAATAGCCCTCGTAAGGTCGACTACCACTCCCAATGACCAGCTGTACTAGATCTGGGAACAGCCAAACCTATAAGTCTGGTATCAAAGAGTGGAGCACTCATACAGGACATCCTTGGTGTCTCAAGTCTAAGAACCAGATACACCACTAGGACTACGGAATCGTTGTCTGACAATAAGGCATCATCAACCATCCAGCATTCCGTAAGCAGATCAATCAGTGAACTCATTCTCCAATGAGCACCTGTACTGTATCCCTAGTGTCCCTACACGAGCAGCTATGAGACCAGCTGCATCCATCATATGGACGGGTATACAGCACACCAGTCTATCCGGTTATCACGATGTCCCTCTCGAGTAACCTATGACCGGGATTATTTAGGATATGTGTTTAAAGGTGAATCGATCTCATTATCGTGATCTCATCACGATCCGATTCCCATTGCACAAATCCAAGGACATCACAATACATATGCATTTATGCAATAGTTATAAAGTGATATACGCCAAAATATAATAAGCAAAAAGATTCTGTATCAAGTCACACGTGCCATCACTCACGTGATTGGCTTGCTGGGCACTTATGACTAGCACGAAGGCCAACCAACCTTTTACAGTTTCACTCCTTTTGACGGGCTTAGGAGACAACCCTTACAGAATTTTCTCTCCTCTCTTTAAAGCTCAGAACTTGGAAGAAAAGAGGGAGAAGAACTTTTGGCCTTTACAATAATTTTGAGCTCTAAAAATCACAGAACAAGATCAAGATTTCGTTGTGTATTCTGTGCTTTTTCAGTGCTGAATGGGTGGGGTATTTATAGGCCCCAACCCTGTTCAAATTTGGAGCTCAAAATTGTCAATTCCCGAAATTTCGGGATTAGGCGGTTGCACCTCCTGACTTGAGCGGTTGCACCGCCTGGCAAAGCTCGAAGACTGAGCCTCTGGGCGGTGCCACCTCCTGTTAGGGGCGGTTGCAACTCCTGCCATAGCTTGAAGACCGAGCTCAAGCGGTGCAACCTCCTGACTGAGGCGGTTGCACCGCTCAACCAGTGCTCGGAGACCGAGCCCAGTCGGTGCCACCTCCTGTCAGGGGAGGTTGCACTGCCCAGTCTCGCTCGGAGACTGAGCCTAGGCGGTGCCACCGCCTGGCTGGAGCGGTTGCACCTCCCAATCTCGCTCGGAGACTGAGCCCAGGCGGTGCCACCTGACAGGAGGTGGCACCGCCTGGGCTCAGTCTCCGAGCACTGGCTGAGCGGTGCAACCGCCTCAGTCAGGAGGTTGCACTGCCTGAGCTCGGTCTTCGAGCTCTAGCAGGAGGTGCAACCACCCCTGACAGGAGGTGGCACCACCTAGAGGCTCAGTCTTCGAGCTCTGCCAGGCGGTGCAACCGCTCCAGTCAGGAGGTGCAACCGCCTAATCCCGGAATTTCGAGAATTGATAATTTTGAGCTCCAAATTTGAACTGAGTTGGGGCCTATAAATACCCCACCCATTCAGCACTGAAAAAGCACAGAATACACACCGAAATCTTAATCTTGTTCTGTGATTTTTAGAGCTCAAAATTGTTGTAAAGGCCAAAAGTTCTTCTCTCTCTTTTCTTCCATGTTCTGAGCTTTAAAGAGAGGACAGAAAATTCTGTAAGGGTTGTCTCCTAAGCCCGTCAAAAGGAGTGAAACTGTAAAAGGGTGGTTGGCCTTTGCCTATTGAAGGAAGGCCTCTAGTTGACGTCGGTGACCTCGTCGGTGGAGGAAGCCAAAAGTGGAGTAGGTCAAGATCGATCAAACCACTCTAAATCTCGGTTTGCATTTACTTTGATCATATTATCTTTACTACAAACCTCCTCTAAAGCTTACTACTTTCTGCGCATATACGATCGGGTTTCAAGCTTTGCACTTTCCGAATCAGCGTTTAGACGTATATCTGTTTTTTCGTACGATCATCATATTTCAGTTAGCGTTTACATTTTGATTTCTATCTTAACTGCAAACTACCTTTATATCCTTGCTTAAGCTGCATCTCGCATAATCAAGTGATTTACGAATCAGCATTTAGACGTAAATCAGTTTCTTCTTATGAACGTCATATTTCAGTTTGCGCTTATATTCTGGTTTTCATCATAACTGCAAACTGCCTTCATAGATTGACTTTAACGTCATCTCGCTTGATCTTAAGTTAAAGTAATCTTAGAATCGGCTTTCAAATCGAAATCATTTTTATTGTTCGAATGTTTTTTTATCGTCGAAAGATTTTCGCTGCACTAATTCACCCCCCCCTCTTAGTACTCTTGGTCCTAACAGTGCAGCGGTAAAATAACGTTTGTTTAAAAACTTCATTGTGATAAAACCGGTTTCGTAAAGATGTTAACTTGAAAGCGTGTTCATAAAAGAGTAATGGATGTAAAGAGTGAGTAAGGAGGTTTGTAGTTAAAGTAAATTGCATAAATAAAATACAAACTAGATTTTAGAGTGGTTCGGTCGTCGTGACCTACATCCACTTCGCTGATTCCTCTTCTGTCAAGACCACCGGCATCCACTATTGCTCTTCCTTCAATAGGCGAAGACCATCCATCGTTTACACCCCTCTTCTCCTTTTCACAAGTTTAGGAGACAACCCTTACAAGCACTCACACTCCTTTTACAGAATTCTAAACTTAGAATGGAGGAGGGAATTTCTAAAGAGATTGCAGTAGCGTTTTCTCACTGTTGAATACTCTATGCTTGTGTAATTTAACCAGGAATGAGAGGGGTATTTATAGGCTTCAAGTTGATTCAAACTTGGAGCCTAAAAACATCTCATCCCAGGTTTCCTGGGAATGGGCAGTACCACCGCCTGCGTTGGGCAGTACCACTACTTAGTACGCTGCTAGGGGCGGTACAACCACCCAGACTAGTAGTACCACTGCCTGACATAATCTCGAAGATTGTGCCACGATAGTGCCACTTCTTAGGGCACTGTTTGGGCCTCTCATTATGCCCAACATAGTCCTTACAAGGGCCTAGCTGGCCCCTAATTGGGTTGGCCCAAATTCAAACCTAATTACATGTTAACTACGGTTCCTAAGACATTTTCTAAGTTAAATAAGTCCCTAGGTGTTGGTTTCTTCCGGCGATCTTCCGGCGAACTTTCGATGATCTCTCGGCAATATTCTGGAGGACTCCCAGCAAGCTCCTGGACTTCTCGACGATCTTCTTGGCAAGTTCCGATGAGCTTCTCTGGCAAGCTCCGAGACTTCTTGGTTGGTTCCACCAGAACTTCCGACAAACTCTCGTACTCCCAACGAAGTCACGTCCTTGACTCTAGGACTTCATTTTGCTTCATACATTACTATCGTAGTTAATCCTACACATGTAAAAACATACTTCAATCTAGATAATTAATACTAACTATTAATCATATTGTCCGGCATGTCATTTGTCCCTCGACGCTTCGTCCGATTCTTCGGTGCATCGTACTCTCTTGCAGCCTATTGCCTAATCGGCCAGTTGACTCCGCAACTCCAATATCCCTTGTGCAATATCCGCTCTTCTTGGCCTGATACCCGAATCCATGGCTCGAAGCCTTCTATCAATACGTCGATCGATCCACCGGCTCGATGACTAATCTTTTGACATGTTTTCCCTCGGGACCACATGATTCTTCCTGCTTTAATTGTCTCATCCTGATCGAAGCATCTTGCATCACTCAAAATGCAGATTAAAATATAAACACTTATCAATTGTCTTCATCATTGAAATTCGAGATTCAACAATCTCCCCCTTTTTGATGATGACAACCAATTGACGACGGAGTTAATCTTAACTCCCGGAGTTTAAACAAACTCCCCCTATCAATATATCATATTTATAGAACCTTGAATTCATGCTGAATTCAAGTCATTGCAAATTTCATCATGAATATTTGCAACATGTCATCATGTATAACATGATCATACTTCTCCCCCTTTGTTATCAACAAAAAGGAGAAGTTCAATTCTCATGCGTTTAGACATAACATTTTCAAGTCATTGCATAATAAACATAATTTTCATTTTTATAATCATGCAAGCTAGCAAAAATTTAGCAAGGGCTATATCATATTAGAACATGCAAGCTATCAAGTTTTAGATATACAAGTTTTACAACATACAAGCTTTCAAATTTAAAAATGTGCAAGTTGGCATATTTGCTTTTATTTGCGATGTGCATGATAGCATATTTTTGCATCTTCTTGAGATTTTAAGTTAGCAATTCTTAGTAATGTTCAAGATGACAATTTCTTCTCTTTTGATAAGTGCAATTATTTTTGCTTCCTTTGAAAAACCGCAAGTTCACAAAATGTTACATTATTTTACAACATAGAAGCTAACAATTTGAGATGTTCAAGAAGTAAGTTCTTTCTTTTCTTTTGAGAAGTGTAATTTTTTGCTTTCTTCTTGAATTGTGTAAGCTAGCATCTTTTATCTCCCCTTTTATCATTATCAAAAAGAAGGGAAGACCCTTTATATCAATTTTTAGATTATGACAAAGGTAAAGTATCAACCTTATTTCAATATGTTTGTGCATCATTATGGTTTCAACTTGAAATATACACAATTTCAAAACCTTACATTTGTTTCCTTACTTCATGCATGATACAAATAAATCAATCATCACTATGGGCATATCATACATGATATTCAAGCATTCATGATACATCATTTTGGCATCATGATCATAGCTTTTCAAATGATGGTATCAAAATATCAAAATTTATTACATCCTATCATGCATGATCATTAACTTCTCATTTGTATTTCATGCATAATTTCATTTCATCACATTCAAAATATCAAAAGAATTTTGGTGATGAGATAAACATTTCATGAATATAAGGAATTTTACATAATAAAATTCAAGTCATAACTTATCAAGATGTCAAGTAGCATATCATGGTTAATTTGAATACATTATTTTTAGTGAATACCAAGAAGAATCATAGCATAAAAAAATCTTAATTCATAGAAAAATTTCATATATCGAATATCGAGAAATCAAGATGATGATTCATAAAAAATATCACAAGTTATAATCAAGAAAAAAATCATCATTCATTTTCAATTCATTCAATTTGTCAAATCAACATTTCTTGGGTATGCATGATATCAAAACATGGTTTCAAATTTTCAACATATAACATGCATAATTTCAAAAATTGAAAGGAGAAGGGAAGAATTCAAAGGTACAACGATTTCAACCATCTCATAAAACAAATGAAAGATCAAGTCATGAATCCATGAATCAAAATAATCAAAATGATCATCAAAGGTAATCTCATGTTATTCCAAGAAATCAAGATCATGATTTCGATAAAACCCATTAATGACTGATCATTTTCATAATCCATGAGATTCATAAAAGCATAATATACATGTTTTCATTAATCTCCCTTTTTTTTTGGAAAAATCAATAAAGTAGGAAAAATAAATTTTTCAAGGAGAAACCTTTCATTTTTTTAGTTTTTTCAATTCATGTGATTTATTTCATTCATGCATGTCCTTTTTCATTTATGTCACATAACAACATGCATCAATTGCTTAAAAACCGAAAAAGAACTTTCATTGCAACAAAGATCAATAAGCCCAAAATCAACATGCATAATTTCGAAATAGAAACTCATTAAGCATGATTTCAAATCAATATGCTCAAGTTTGTGTATGAGAACCATCCATCTTGTTTAAAACTGAAAAAGCAATATTTCATCATGAATAACTTCAAAGTCTCATGCATAGTATAAAATCATTAAGCATGATTTCATTAAACATAAATCATCTTCAATCAAAATCATGAAATCATCAAGATACACATTAATACTTCTTAAACTAATCTTGTTAGGTGTACAAGCAATAGATTTATATCTAACATTTTATTGCATTATTACATCATTAAAACATCAAGAATGATTTCATATTTTCAATCAAAATTGTTTTGTTTATCATAAACATGCAATTTTCATGATTATTTTCAAAATTACTAGAATGATAAGCATGATTCCTAATTTATACATTTTCATTATTAAACATGTAATTTTCAAGAAAATTAATTCTAAACTAAATTAAAAAATGCATCATGAAAAGCATCATGTAATTTCGAAATAAATTAGTGGGATTTTGATTACCTCATCATCAATAATGACGTAGTTTGTCACCTCGCCTTTATTGGTTTTCTCCTCATCTTAGGAGGAGCTTGATTCATCACAATTTGTGTTCTTCTTCTTGCATTCAAAGTAAGTAGTTGTATTCTTTTTGTTCTTTAATTTTTATTTTATGAACTTTTTAAATTTATTTGTGAGGAGTTCAAGTTCACCATCACTTGAGCTTATGCTCGAGTGGTCTTCGATTGTTCTAAGTCTGAAATCCTTCTTGTTCTTTGGAAGATGGTTCTCAAGTTCTTTACATGCATTGCACATCATTTCATTGGTTGTTAGTGACCTGATAAATTCTTCGATCAAAAAGGTATTCAAAATTTTTTATTCTTGTATAGCCGTTATTTTTGAATCCCAATTCATAGAAAGCAATTGTAAAATCTTGTTAACGAGTTCAAAATTTGAAAAGCTTTTACCAAGAGCTTTTAAACTATTGACGACATCCGTAAAATGGGTGTACATGTCTCCAATAGTCTCACTTGGTTTCATTTGAAATAGCTCGAAATCATGCATTCAAAATTAATCTTCGAATCTTTTACTCTATTAGTGCCTTCGTATGTGATTTCGAGAGTATGTCATATGTCAAAAGCCGTTTCGAACAAAGAAATTTGATTAAACTCAGTTTTATCCAAAGTGCAAAATAGAGCGTTCATAGCTCTAGCATTTAAGGAAAACGTTTTCTTCTCCAAATCATTCCAATGGTTCATTGGAAGAGAAGGCCTTTAAAAACTAAATTCGACTATGTGCCATAAATCGAGATTCAAAGAAAGCAAGAAAACTCTCATTCGAGTTTTCCAATAAGTGTAGTTTGTCCCATTGAAAAAGGGAGGACGAATGAGAGAGTGACCCTCTTGAAAGCCGAAAAGAGCCATTTCTCTATGGGTATTAAACCAAATGAGAAAATGAGACTCTAATACCAATTGTTAGGATCAAAAGGTCGGCACTAAGAGGGGGGGTGAATTAGTGCAGCAGTAAAATAATGTCGGTTTAAAAACTTCATTATGATAAAACCGATTTTGTAAAGATGTTAGCTTGAAAGCGTGTTCGTAAAAGAGTAGTGGATGTAAAGAGCGAGTAAGGAGGTTTGCAATTAAAGTAAATTGCATAAATAAAATGCAAACTAGATTTTAGAGCGGTTCGGTCGTCGTGACCTACATCCACTTCACCGATTACTCTTCCGTCGAGGCCACCAGCATCCACTATTGGTCTTCCTTCAATAGGCGAAGACCAACCACCTTTTACACCCCTCTTCTCCTTTTCACAGGTTTAGGAGACAACCCTTACAAGCACTCACACTCCTCTTACAGAATTCTAAACTTAGAGTAGAGGAGGGAATTTCTAAAGAGATTATAGTAGTGTTTTCTCACTTATGAATACCCTGAGCTTGTGTACTTTAACTAGGGATGAGAGTGGTATTTATAGGCTTCAAGTTGATTTAAACTTGGAGCCTAAAAACATCTCATCCTGGGTTTCCCAAGCACGGGCGGTACCACCGTTTGCGCTAGGCGGTACCACTGCCTATGCTGGGCGGTACCATTGCCTATGCTGGGAGGTACCACCGCCAATGTCAATCTAACACTGACACTACACTAGGCGGTACAACCACCTAGGGAGCTATGCTAGGCAGTACCACTGCCCAGACTGGCGGTACCACTGCCTGGCACCCTGCTAGGGGCGGTACAACCACCTAGACTGGCGGTGCCATCACTTGACACAGTCTCGAAGACTGTGCCATGATAGTGCCACTTCTTGGGGCATTGTTTGGGCCTCTCATTGGGCCCAACATAGTCCTTACATGGGCTTAGTTGGCCCCTAATTGGGTTGGCCCAAATCCAAACCTAATTACGTGCTAACTACAATTCCTAAGACATTTGCTAAGTTAAATAAGTCCCTATGTCTTGGTTTCTTTGGGCGATCTTCCGACGAACTTCCGACGATCTCTTGGCGATGTTCCAGTGGACTCCCGGTAAACTCTTGGACCTCACAATGATCTTCTTGGCAAGTTTCCATGAGCTTCTCTAGCAATCTCTGAGACTTCTTGGCTGGTTCTGCCAGAACTTCCAATGAACGTTCGGACTTCCGACAAACACTCGAATTCCCAATGAAGTCGCGTCCTTGACTCTAGGACTTCATTTTGCTTCATTCCTTGCTATCGTAGTTAATCTTGCATATGTAAAAATATACTTTGATCTAGATAATTAATACTAAGCATTAATCATGTTGTCCGGCATGTTATTGGTCCCTCGATGCTTCGTACGATTCTTTGGTGCATCATCCTCTCTTGCAACCTATTGCCCAATCGGTCAGTTGACTCTGCAACTCCGATATCCTTGGCGCAATATCCACTCTTCTTGGCTTGATGCCCGAATCCATGGCTCGAAGCCTTCTGTTGATATATCGACTGATCCACTGGCTCGACATCCAATCTTCTGATATGTT
Source organism: Musa acuminata AAA Group (assembly GCF_036884655.1). Lineage (NCBI taxonomy): Eukaryota > Viridiplantae > Streptophyta > Magnoliopsida > Zingiberales > Musaceae > Musa > Musa acuminata. Next base: position 30,229,199 of record NC_088349.1, on the reverse strand, counting down.
TTCCCCTAGCACAACATAACTCTTCCTACGTTAATTATCTCATCTTGATTGAAGCATCCTACATTACTCAAAATGTAGATTAAAACATAAACACTTATCAATTAGTTTCATCATCAAAATCTGAGATTCAATAGTGAGTAGCTCTCACCAAAATCCAACCACCTTTGTTAAAGGCCCTACTTTGCATGTTTCATCCCGAAACAAATACAACTTTTATTGTAAATTTGGGCATATAGCTTATCATTGTCCATTCAAGAAATATAGTCCACATAAATTAATTTGAGTTCCTAAAAGAACCTCAAATGACTCAATGCAACATGATAAACTATGTAGATCGATTTTTGAAGAAACCAAGGTCAAATGGGTACCTAAAAATTATCTCTTTTTGTAGATAAATGTACCACCACAAGCTAAGAGCAAAAGATGATACTTTGATTTTGGATGCCCAAGGCTTATGGCCAAAGATCCAAAATAACCCATAAACCTCTCTAGCCAAAATAATAAAAAGGGGATCATAAGAATTAAAACTGTTAGTTACAAAATGATACTTATAATATCATGATGAAATAATTATTTTAAATCTTGTGTGTGTTAGGAATCTAGCTAGGAGAGTCCTAATTGAGAGGGCATTCATGTAAAACCTACCAAAGCCGACCCCTATTAAAGAGGTTAAGAGGTCGGCTAGGGTTAGGAGGTTGTTTCTTAGAAAAGAATTAGGAGTTGTAAAGGAATAGGAGTCTTGAGTAGGAGTCCTATTAGGAGTTGGTTAGAAGTAGGAGTCTTGAGTAGGAGTCCTATTAGGAGTTAGGGTTTAGAATCCCTATAAATAGTCATGTATTCCTCCTCTTTTCATAAGCCATAGATGAATCTTTTCTACAGCTTTTGAGCAGCCACTTGGAGGGAGGAACCCCTATAGAGTTCCAAGGAGGCCGATCTCCTAAAGAGATCAACCCCTAGTTTAGAATCTGCAAGGGTTCTAACACCTAGTATTAGAGCAGTGTTCTTGGTGTCTCGCTGCCCTTCCACAGCCATCCATCAACCCTCCACAGCCGCCCAAAGCAATTCCCACAATTGCTTAAAAGATCATCGCCAAATTCTGCCGTCATCTCCACCACCGCGTATCATCCTTTGATCTCCCCATGAATTGCAACAGGTTCTGGTTTCCTACCTTACTACTACTGTAATTTAGTTATCCTTATTCGAAAATCCAAAAAAAAAATTGTTCAAAATTGCTGTAATAACTTTTCGTCGCAAAGTTTTCATCTCTATGATGAAGGATACATTGCAAAATTTCAGCCGCATAGCATAGATTATTTGATCTTGCTACTATGTTTTTTCTATCCAAATCTCTACAAAATTTTTATGACAGCTTTGACACTTCCTAGCAGTAGATTTTCCTTTGGTTTTGTCAAAAAATTCTTAATATAAATCATTGATCTTTTACGTCTAATCTGCTATACTTGAAAATCTATACTGTAAAATTTCAGCCGCATAGTACTGCTTGTTTGATCTTGATACTATATTTTTTCTGTTCAAATCTCTACAAAATTTTTATGATAGCTTTGACACTTCTACAAGTAGATTTTTCTTTGGTTTCATCAAAAAAATCTTAATATAAACCACTTATCTTTTACGTCCAATCTGCTACACTTAAAAATCTATGCTGCAGAAAATTTCAGCCGCATATTGTTGCCTTAACCCATCTATTTGCAATCTTTTTTGAATGAAATTTCTTATACACTTCATAGATCATCTTGGCTTCCATCTAGGATTGATCTATTGAATAATTCATCTCTAAAAATAATTTGTGTTGCTGCAAATTTTCGTCGCAAACTGCTGAAAATTTTCGATGAGAATTCTGCTATCGCAACTTGCACCAATTTTCTTGCTGTTACTGCCAAAATTTTCTGGATTAAATTGGACATCCTTGCTGTCATATAAACTGAGATATTGATGTCAATTTCCTCCTCAAATCTCTCAAGTTTTTGGTGGAAATTTCATTGAGATATCGTTGTTTCTTCGACGACAATTCTGCTCTTACAAGACAGCATATATTTGCAGCAACTTCCACTGATTTCTATCAAACCTTTGCTGCCATCTACTACTGATCCAAAACTTTCATCCACAGCTCTAAAAATCCATCAAACCTCACCCTTAAACTGCACCCAAAACAGCCACAATACGAGCCTAAACCGTAACCTACATCCACCAATCCACCGACCCTTTCAACCATCACTTCTCTCAACCTATACATGCCTTTAACCCAACAATAAAAGAGAGATCTTAACATCATAGATTTGGAAGTATATACTATGGCATCTAAGGAGGCAATCAATGCTAAATTCGAAGTCTTGGAGGTGTGAATGGAGGATAAGATTCGGATGATCTTTACCGAACTCAGATTGGGCCGAACACTAAGCCCGAAGAAATCATATCAAGGAGAAAGCTTTGCCCAATCGCACCAAGCCTGAAGAGATGACTTCCAAGGGAGGGTAGGCTCTATGACTGACCCCAACTATCCATGCATGAGGGTAAAATTTCCTAGATGGGACGAAGAAGACCCAATTGGTTAGATCTCGCGCGCGGAGCGATATTTTCGGTACCATAAAACCGCGGATGCATCTATGGTGAAAATTATAGCTATACATCTTGAAGGGGATGCCATACAGTAGTTTGACTATTTGAACACACTCATGGAGTCCTCTCATGACGATAATTCAAAGAAGGATTGCTGATCCACTTTGGACCAACCGATTATGAGAACATTGATAGACAAATAGCAAAGATCCGACAAACCTCCACCATTCAAGAGTACCAAATTAGGTTTGAAAGTTTATCTAATCAAACTCATGATTGATCTCAAAAGTAGCTATTGGAGACCTTCATTGAGGGCTTGAAGCTGGAGATCCGGGGAGAAGTTAAAGCGCGACAATCGTACACGCTTATGGCAGCCATTTCTTTCGCATGACATCAAGAGGAGCGATTGAACCATGAAGCTTGGAGGACTAAGGTCACTCCTCAACCAGCAATACTAAAGCCCTTAGCCCTCCCTACTATTGACCGAGTCCCGGTTCCAATGAGATTGACAAGAGAAGAGCTTCGGGAGCGATATGCGAAGGGGTTATGTTGGCATTGCGACGAGCCATGGAGCCGTGAGCATCACTGTAGTAAAGGGAGACTTCTTATGATTAAACCAGTAGAAGAAGAGGTCATTGAACATCCAGAAGAGGGCCTTGAACATAAAAAAAGAAGATGCAAAAGAAGAGCCATAATCGACCGAAGTTACGATACATGCACTAGCCGGCTACTTAACGATAAAGGTTGGAGGCCTTCTCAAACAACAACCGATTACTGTTCTCATCGACACGGGCAGTACTAATAACTTTCTAAATAGTAAGGTTGCTGTCTGGATGACCTTACCTATCAAGAATTGCAGCAGGTTTGACGTTAAGGTCGCCGATGGATGGATTTGAAGTATGAACGTAGGCGCCCGCAGGTGAAATTGTTACTGTAGGACCAAGAGATAATTGCATATTTCTTCCTCCCTCTTGATGATCATGAGGCCATGCTCAGAATTAAATAGTTGACAACATTAGGTGATGTTTCTTGGAATTTTATGCAACTAATTATGAAATTTTACAGTAAGGAGAAACAGGTGATATTGCACGGGAAACATGGGGGCGACGTAATGACGATTTGCACACAACAAATGGAGAAGATTTTGCATAAAGCATGCCACGATTTTTTGGTACAACTTGAGCAGTAAACTAAGGGAGAGCCAACAGAATTTGAAGATTTAAATATACTTCCTTTGCTTGCTGAGTTTTCAGATATATTTGATGAATCGCACAACCTACCTCTTACCCGTCGGTATGATCATTGTATAACGATTCTTCCAAGCAAATCTCCAGCAAATACTTAGCCATATCAGTATCCACATCTCCAAAAGGATGAAATAGAAAGGATTATAAAAGAGATGCTCGAAACAGGAGTTATTCAGCCAAGTTGCAGCCCCTACTCTTCGCCGGTGCTCCTCGTACGAAAGAAGGACGGAACATGGTGGTTGTGTATTGATTACCGAGCTCTCAATGGCATAACTGTCAAGGACAAAGATCCTATTCCAATAGTAGATGAATTGCTAGATGAAAGGGAGCACAAATCTTCATAAAGCTGGACCTTTGATCTAGGTATCATCAAATACGAGTGTGCGAAGTAGACATACCGAAAACCACCTTTTGAACACACACCAACCACTATGAATTTTTGATTTCTTTAATAGAAGGTAGAATATCTTGGGCATATCATATCAAAGGAAGGTGTGGCAGTGGAGCCCTTCAAAATTGGAGCAATGCAAAACTGGCCGACCCCGAGGAACATAAAATTGCTACATGGCTTTCTGGGTTTAACAAGCTACTACAGCAAGTTTGTGAAAAACTATGGAAAGATCAATGCACCACTTACTTCCTTACTAAAAAAATATGTCTTCTAATGGTTGGACAGAGCCTCTGCTACCTTCGACAAACTTAAGGCAACAATGACGACGACGCCGGTGCTAGCACTAATAGATTTCAACCGACCCTTCATTATTGAGGCTGACGCATCTGGAGTCAGAATTGGAGCCATTCTCATGAAAGATGTGTTGAATCTCGTATTTTGATGATGAAACCACTTGATATGTGTTTATGATTTAATCTACGTTTTGAGTGATGCAGGTCTACTCGATCAGGATTAGACAGTTAACGCAGGAGGAATTGACGTTGCGCCAGAGGAGATCGCGTTAGGATATTGGATGGTAGAAGGCTTCGGACGTTGGGCATCGGGCCAACCAATGAACTGCCGGGCAACAGAATGTCAATTCGCGTTGTAATAATTGTCTAGATCGCAGTAGAGTTTTGGCTTGTGTGTGCAGGATTAACTACGATAACGATGAAGACGTAAAGCGAAACAAAGTGTCGGAGTCAAGTGCGAAGGATTTGTTGTGAGTTCGAGAGTTCGACGGAAGTCCGAAGGTTCGTCAGGAATGCTGCCGAAACTAGCCGAGAATGAGTAGGGAGCTTGCCGAAGGGTTTTTCGGAAGCTCACCGGAAGGTTCGTTGGAAGTTCACGGAGCTCACCGAGAAAGATCGGAGCTTGATGAAGAAGCTCGTTGGAACTCGCCAAGATCAAATCGTGAAGTCTAGGAGCTTGCTAGGAGTCCGCAGAATAGTTTCCGAGAGTTCGTCGGAAGACCGTCGGAAGTTCGTCGAAAAAAGTCTTAACTTGCGGACTTTGTAATAGCTTAGGAAATGTCTTTAAATTCATAGTTAGCACGTTAATTAGGGTTAGGATTAGGTGTTAATCCTATAACCCAAAAAGGGGCCAATTGGGCCCGAGTTCGGACTAGTTTGGGCCAAGTTTGGAGCCCAACCAGTGAGCTAAAATAGTGTAGGCGGTGGCACCGCCAGATTAGGTGGTGGCACCGCCAGATTAGGTGGTGGCACCGCCAAGAACCTAAGAACTGAGCGGTGGCACCACTGGACTGAGCGGTGGCACCTCCCAACACCCAAGAGGTCGGGCGGTGGCACCGCCAGCCTCGGAAACCCAAGAGAATTCAAATTTTAGAGCCCAAATTTGAATCCTCTTGGGGCCTATAAATACCCCTCAATTCTCAGCAGAGAACACAACCTTTGAGAAGCAAGAGATTGAGATAAAAGTCTTAGCAAAGTCTTTAGCAAGTTTTTGTTTTCAATTGCTTGAGTGTTCACCTCCTTCTTTCTCTTTGAAAATTTGTAAGAGAGTGAACCACTTGTAAAAGATTGTAAGAGGGGTATTTGTCCTTCCCCTTCAAAGTGATTTGCTAGTGGAAGTTAGGAGCTGCTAGTCATAAGTGCCCAGCAAGCCAATCACGTGAGTGATGGCACGTGTGACTTGATACAGAATCTTTTTGCTTATTATATTTTGGCGTATATCACTTTATAACTATTGCATAAATGCATATATATTGTGATGTCCTTGGATTTGTGCAATAGGAATCGGATCGTGATGAGATCACGATAATGAGATCGATTCACCTTTAAACACATATCCTAAATAATCCCGGTCATAGGTTACTCGAGAGGGACATCGTGATAACCGGATAGACTGGTGTGCTGTATACCCGTCCATATGATGGATGCAGCTGGTCTCATAGCTGCTCGTGTAGGGACACTAGGGATACAGTACAGGTGCTCATTGGAGAATGAGTTCACTGATTGATCCGCTTACGGAATGCTGGATGGTTGATGATGCCTTATTGTCAGACAACGATTCCGTAGTCCTAGTGGTGTATCTGGTTCTTAGACTTGAGACACCAAGGATGTCCTGTATGAGTGCTCCACTCTTTGATACCAGACTTATAGGTTTGGCTGTTCCCAGATCTAGTACAGCTGGTCATTGGGAGTGGTAGTCGACCTTACGAGGGCTATTGAGTGTCGATAGAGGATCATCCACTCTCGGTATCATGAGAGGAATATCCCATGTGTTCTTGCTCAGACAAATCCCTGGCCAGGGTCATTCGGGTTGAGAGAGAAAGAGTTCTCCGGGAGAATCCGATTAGAGCGAGACTCGAGTAGAAACCGTATGGGTCTGACAGCACCATGCTCGATATACGGTCTCTGGGATATTAGATGGATGAGGGACTATAGGTACATGGTAACTGAGGACAGACAGGTCCAATGGATTGGATTCCCCTGTATCGTCTGGGGACTACGGCGTAGTGGCCTAGTACTTCCGTAGTCGATGAGTCGAGTGAATTATTACAGAGATAATAATTCACTGAGTTAGAAGGAGTTCTGACAGGTATGACTCACGGCCAGCTCGATATTGGGCCTAGAGGGTCACACACATATGGTAGGCATTGCGATGAGTAGAGGTTCGGATATGAGATATCCGACGGAGCCCTTGTCTTATTGGATGCAGATCCAATACCCACTAGGGAAAGGACCCATTAGGGTTTTGACACGGGATCTCTATAAATAGGAGGGATTCACAGCCTCATAGGCTAGAGTCTTTGCTTGCCCTTCCTATTCTCCTCTCCCTCTCCACCTCAGAGTAGGCCTGGAGTTTTGAGGAGCGTCGTCGCAACCCTGCTGTGTGGATCACCGCTAGAGAGGAGGACGCTTGACCTCCTTCACCCTCTCCTAAGGATCTACAAGGAAACAGGGATATACGATCTCCCTAGGTAACACAATCTCTATACGCAGTTTTGTGTTTTTACGGATTTTGCGCACCAATCTTCGCACGACGATGAACATCTTTTTGGGAATCGGGGATTTTTGTTTTCTTGTTCTTCCGCTGCGCATATGATGTCGCCCCCCCCCCCCCTTATGATTTCCCAACAGTGGTATCAGAGCCAGGTTGTTCATGCAAATGATTGGTTTTGAACTGCGTGTGTTGTGTTTAGGAAGAATATTGACGTCAAAATCGTTGACGCAAAAGCGAGGAAGGGCAGCAACAGTTGCTGCCCTCGATCTGCATGCCTGCAGCCACCTACAGCCGCAGCCAGGCAGCACAGCGCCGGCGCAGAGCCTGCAGCAGCCGGCCGACGGCCTGCTTGCAGCAGGCTTGCTGCCGGCGGGGCTGGCAACCCACGGGCAGAGGCGCCGCAGGGCAGCGGCGCCTACCGCCGAAAGGAAGCGGCGCCTGCCGCCGCAGGGCAGCGACGCGCGACGCCTGCCGCCGCAGGGCAGCGACGCGCGACGCCTGCCGCCGCTGCTCCCACGGGCGAAACCCCCCCCACAGGGGCGGCCGCCCGGCGGGACAGCACCGCCTGCGGAGGCAGCGGCGCCCGAAGAGGGCGCCCACCCGCAGCGGCATCGCCGCCAGCGGGCGTGCCGCCTGCAGGCGAGGGCAGTGCCCTCGCCCCGCCGCATAGGCCGCCGCCGGCAGGGTGGCGGCGGCGGCAGCAGCGAAAAGGGGAAAGGGTATTAGGGTTTTCTGCGCAAAAGACAGTTTTGCCCCTCGGAATTTGAGAAATTCCAGTTTCTGTCTTTTGTCCAAATTACGAAAATACCCTTAGGAATTGAGAAATTCCCTATATATCCCTGATTTCAGAAAATATTAATTAATTAAAAGGTTTAGTTGATTATTATTTTTATTATTATCTAGTAGTCCTACATGATGATGATTATTTATACATGTGATGTATGATGAGTGGACGGATGATCATGGACCGTGTGATGTGTGTACTTGTGATTATTATTATTGAGGTCTGCGAAGCTCCATTATATTTCTCGTTTATTGTCGGGCCTGCGTGCCTATGATTAAGTTGTAATCACATGAGGAGGCGCAGCGGGAGCGTGGAAGCCTTAGCGGGACCCACGAGACGGACGATCGTGATGCATGGAGATGCATCAAGATGTCGACGGAACCGACGAGGACGAGATGGACGATCACAAGGCATGGAGATGCACCGTTGCACACATAGATCTTGATGTGAGTGATTAGGCCTACTGGCTCGGGCCTAATCATATTAGGTTGTGGTCCATGATCATCTGGTGTGATTGCTTATACACATACTAGATATGTATATATATTTGCATGCGATGTAGATATATATTAAATATGTATATGTGTGACATGTCATATTAGGAGACCAAATCATAGAAACATCTCTCGATAATATTAAGTCGGTAAACGTGAGGCAATTAGATTGACCCACGTGGCCTTCCATCGTTATGAGTAGGAACCGAATCCCGGTGTAGGTTGAGTTGGTCGAGTCCCTCGAGACTCACCTATATCGCGATTCGCTATCTTGCTTACGACATAGAGATGTCACCGGTGACCTGAGGGCATGATATGCTTGGTCGAGTCCCTCGAGGGTATATCATCAAATCAGACTCATCTTGTAACGAAGGTGTTGACTTAACCGAGCATCATGGTTGGTCGAGTCCCTCGAGGCCATGGTGATTCGGAGGCCGAACAGGACGGGAATCACAAGGAGTTGTGATCGGCAAGAGTTGTCTACCTTTTAGGCTTAGTGTGATTGGTCGAGTCCCTCGAGGTTACACTAAGACGCTGATTGGATCCTGATCCCCACTAGAAGTCTGCCGGAGACTTCCGTTTCACGTGCTGAGGGTGTCACGTGACTCGTTAGTAAAATAGTGGGAGCATATTAAGATAGAAGTCCATATCTTGATAGTTTATTTCTTGCAAAATCTGCATGTTATTCATTTTTGCTACATCTTTATTTTCAGAAAATGTCGCTTTCAAATCCCTTACGTGGCATACTTGATGTCAACCGCCTCACTGGTCCAAATTATACGGATTGGCTCCGTAACTTGAGAATTGTTCTCACAGCGGAGAAAATCGTGTACGTCCTTGATACAGTGATGCCTACGCCCTAAGAAGGGGCAAGCGAGGATGAGATCGCTCGCTACGTGAAGTACATTGATGACTCCACTCTTGCTCAGTGCTATATGTTGGGCTCTATGACTCCAGAGTTACAGAGACAACATGAAAAGATGGATGCCAGATCCATTCTCCTACATGTCCGTAAATTGTTTGAGGAACAGGGAAGGACTCAACGATATGAAATATCCAAGAGCCTTTTCCGCGCTAGGATGACTGAGGGGACACCGGTTCAGAACCATGTCCTAAAGATGATTGAGTGGATAGAGAAACTCACAGGTCTAGGAATGGTCCTAGAGGATAACTTGTGTGTGGACATTGTGCTTCAGTCCCTACCAGATTCCTTTTCACAGTTCATAATGAATTTTAATATGAACAAGCTTGAGGTGACTCTCCCAGAGCTCCTCAATATGTTGAGGGAGGCAGAGAGTACTATTAAGAAAGAGAAGCCAGTTCTCTACACTGGTGAGACCAGAAAGAAAAGGAAAGCAGAAAGGTCCCTTAAGAAGGGAAAGGGCAAGGGCAAACAAGGTAAAGCAAAGGTTGCTAAGAAAGACCCAACAAAGGACAAAGGCTAGTGCTTCCACTGTGGTAAAGATGGGCACTGGAAGAGAAACTACAAAGAGTACCTTGCAGAAAGGGCGAAACAAAAGCTTGATGAAGCTTCAGGTACATTCATGATCAGTCTCCATTTGTCAGACTCTTATGATAACACATGGGTATTAGATACCGGTAGTGCTTATCATATATGCAATTCGTTGCAGGTTCTGGCAAGGCCTAGGAGACTAGAGAGAGGCGAGATGGACCTCAAGATGGGTAATGGAGCAAAAGTTGCTGTATTAGCTGTTGGCGAGGTCGCCCTACATCTGCCTAGTGGAGCTTTTATTGCATTAGATGCATGTTATTTTGTTCCTTCTATTATCAAAAACATTATCTCCATTTCATGTTTAACAGTTAGTGGATATAAATTTGTTTTTGAGAACAATGGTTGTTCGATATTATTAGATGATAAGATCATCACGAAAGGAACATTGCATAATGGTTTATTTATGTTAGACACCACTCCACATATCATGAATATAAATGTGTCCAAAAGGAAACGAGATGAGTTGAACAGTGCATACCTGTGGCATTGTAGGTTAGGTCACATCCATGAAAGAAGGATTCAAAAGTTGCTAAATGATGGATATCTAGATCCATTCGACTATGTGTCATATGCAACTTGTGAGCCTTGCATTCGTGGAAAACTGACCAACTCTCCATTTAGTGGAACTGGAGAGAGAGCCACTGAGTTGTTGGAACTCATACATAGTGATGTATGTGGACCCATGTCAACTCATGCCATTGGAGGTTACTCCTACTTCATTACATTTACTGATGATTTCTCAAGGTATGGATATGTGTACTTAATGAAGTACAAGTCCGAGGCCTTTGAGAAATTCAGAGAGTATAAGAATGAGGTGGAGAACCAGACTGGAAAGAGTATCAAAACTCTTCGATCAGATCGAGGAGGTGAGTACTTAAGTACAGAGTTTACTCACTTCCTCAAGGACCATGGGATATTATCCCAATGGACACCTCCTTATACACCTCAGCTCAATGGTGTCTCTGAAAGGAGAAATCGTACATTATTAGATATGGTACGGTCCATGATGAGTTTCGCTGACCTACCCATCTCATTCTGGGGATATGCCCTAGAAACCGCAGCTTACCTTCTGAACAGAGTTCCAACTAAGTCGGTGGTGTCTACACCATATGAGATATGGAAAGGGAAGAAGCCTGATCTTAAAGTAGTTAAGATTTGGGGCTGCTCTGCCCATGTTAAAAGACACAACCCCGATAAGTTAGAATCAAGGACAAGGCGATGTAAATTTGTGGGATACCCCAAGGAAACTTGTGGGTATTACTTCTATCATCTCGAGGACCAAAAGGTCTTTGTAGCTAAGAGAGCAGTGTTCCTTGAGAAGGAACACATTCTTGACGGAGACAGTGGGAGAATGATAGAATTGAGCGAGGTTGGAGAACCAAGCTCAAGCACCACTCTACAGCCCGAGTCTGTTCAGGTATCTAATACACAAGTTTCAACTTTACGCAGGTCTGATAGAGTATCCCATCCTCCTGAGAGATATGTGGGACATATTAGAGCAGAGGATGTAGAGGATATTGATCCTCAGACCTACGAGGAGGCTATTATGAGTATAGACTCCGGGAAGTGGAAAGAAGCCATGAATTCTGAGATGGATTCTATGTACTCCAATAAGGTTTGGAACCTAGTTGATGCACCCGAAGGTATTGTACCCATCGGTTGCAAGTGGATCTTTAAGAAAAAGATCGGAGTAGATGGAAAGGTAGAGACCTATAAAGCAAGGCTAGTGGCTAAGGGGTATCGTCAAAGGCAAGGTGTTGACTACGACGAAACTTTCTCACCCGTAGCAATGCTAAAATCCATCAGAATTCTATTGGCTATTGCAGCACACTATGATTATGAGATTTGGCAGATGGATGTGAAAACCGCATTCCTCAACGGGAACCTGGAGGAGGAGGTGTATATGATGCAACCTGAGGGATTCGTGTCCAAGAACTGCCCAGATAAGGTGTGTAGGTTGCTTAGATCCATTTATGGACTAAAGCAAGCTTCCCGAAGTTGGAACATAAGATTTGATGAGGCAATCAGATCTTATGACTTCGTTAAGAACGAAGATGAGCCTTGTGTATACAGAAAGGTAAGTAGGAGCGCTATTAGCTTTTTGGTGTTATATGTGGATGACATCCTCATCATTGGGAATGACATAGGAATGCTATCCACAATAAAGGCTTGGTTATCTAGACACTTCTCCATGAAGGACTTAGGAGAAGCATCTTATATCTTGGGGATTAGAATCTATAGAGATAGATCCAAAAGGATGCTTGGCTTGTCCCAGTCCAGGTACATAGAAACTATTGTCAAAAGGTTTGGCATGGAAAATTCCAAAAGAGGTCTCATACCGATGAGACATGGGATATCGCTTTCTACGAGTATGTCCCCAAAGACTCCAGAAGAAAGGGTCACACACATATGGTAGGCATTGCGATGAGTAGAGGTTCGGATATGAGATATCCGACGGAGCCCTTGTCTTATTGGATGCAGATCCAATACCCACTAGGGAAAGGACCCATTAGGGTTTTGACACGGGATCTCTATAAATAGGAGGGATTCACAGCCTCATAGGCTAGAGTCTTTGCTTGCCCTTCCTATTCTCCTCTCCCTCTCCACCTCAGAGTAGGCCTGGAGTTTTGAGGAGCGTCGTCGCAACCCTGCTGTGTGGATCACCGCTAGAGAGGAGGACGCTTGACCTCCTTCACCCTCTCCTAAGGATCTGCAAGGAAACAGGGATATACGATCTCCCTAGGTAACACAATCTCTATACGCAGTTTTGTGTTTTTGCGGATTTTGCGCACCAATCTTCGCACGACGATGAACATCTTTTTGGGAATCGGGGATTTTTGTTTTCTTGTTCTTCCGCTGCGCATATGATGTCGCCCCCCCCCCCCTTATGATTTCCCAACAGGAGCCTCATCGAAGAAGGCTTCACAAGTGGATGTAGGTCGCATGACCGAACCACTATAAATCGGTTTGCATTTATCTTCTTGTCATTTATATTACTACAAACCATCTTCACTTTGATGCTCTACTTCTTTGTCTCCTTCTTACGTATCCCTTCAAGTTAAAATGCAATCGAAATGGTTTCAAACGAAATGTTGCTCTTATCGTACGAAGTTTCCGAAAGTGATTAAATCGTCAAAAGTTTATCGTACTTTACCGCTGCACTAATTCACCCCCCCCCCCTCTTAGTGCCGCTCCGATCCTAACAAGATAGTCAACCACTCGCATACACTAGCAAAGCATTATCTCCCTCCCATCAAAATATATCAACATATGATAAGGAGATGCTCGCCATTGTGCATGCAGCAACGAGGTGGAGAACCTACTTGATCGGTCGACGATTTCAAATTAAAACGGACTATAAAAGCCTCAAGTACTTTTTGGAGCAAAAGATATCATCCCCTGAGCAACAAAACTGGGTAACAAAACTTCTGGGATTTGATTATGAAATAACTTACAAAAAAGGGAAAAAGAATAATGTTGCAGATGCGCTTTCGCGGCTACCCGAGCAAGCTGAATTTTTGGTCGTTTCACTTCCGACCAGTGACTTCCATGAGGATATTAAGAAGGAATGGTAGGAAGATTCAGAGACCAGTAAGATCATAAAAAAATTGGAGGAAGCACCAAGCTCCGTGGCTAGTTATAATTGGGACTTAAAAGAATTACACTATACAGGACGCATTGTGCTTATGAGAAATTCTAGTTGCATCTTCACTAGTAGATTTTGGACAAAGTTATTCCATATGCAGGTTATTAAATTGAAAAAGAGTACAGCATATCACCCACAAACTCATGGCTATACGAAAGTTGTAAATAGGTGCTTGGAGACAGCCCAAAGCCACCCACCAAATATGACTACGCAATGAGAACTCCAGACCCAACCAAGTGCCATTTTGATCGACGGATCGTGACTCGACAACAATGACCCACTACTGAAGTGCTAATACAATGGGCAAACCTATTTATAGAAGATGCCACTTGGGAGAACTATGACGACTTGAAGATCAAATTCCCAGAATTCATGAATCGTCACCATCGAGGACAAGGCTGATTTGAAGAGGACGGGTCTGTTAGGACTCTAGCTAGGAGATTCCTAATTAAGAGGGATATTCATGTAAAACCTACCTAAGCTGATCCCTATTAAAGAGGTAAAGAAGTCGGCTAGGGTTAGGAGGTTGTTTCTTATAGAAGAATTAGGAGTTGTAAAGGAATAGGAGTCTTGAGTAGGAGTCCTATTAGGAGTTGGTTAGAAATAAGAGTCTTGAGTAGGAGTCCTATTAGGAGTTAAAGTTTAAAAGCCCTATAAATAGTCATGTATTCCTCCTCTTTTCATAAGAATAGATGAATCTTTTCTGCAGCCTTTGAGCAATAACTTGGAGGGAGGAACCCCTATTGCGTTCTAAGGAGGCCGATCCCTAAAGAGATCAACCCCAAGTTTAGAATCTGCAAGGGTTCTAAAACCTGGTAATAAAACTTCTTGGATTTGATTATAAAATAACTTACAAAAAGGGGAAGGAGAATACTGTTGCAGATGTACTTTCGCGACTACCCGAGCAAGCTGAATTTTTGACCGTTTCACTTCAGACCAGTGACTTCCTTGAGGATATTAAGATGGAATGGTAGGAAGATTCGGAGACCAGTAAGATCATAAAAAAATTGGAGGAAGCACCAAGCTCCATGGCTCATTATAATTGGGACTCAAAAGAATTACACTATAAGGGACGCATTATGCTTGTGACAAATTCTACTTACATCTTCACAAGCAGATTTTGGACAAAGTTATTCCATTTGTAGGGTATTAAATTGAAAAGGAGTAGAGCATATCACCCATAATCTGATGGCCAAACGAAAGTTGTAAATAGGTGCTTAGAGACAACCCAAAGCCACCCACCAAATATGACTACGCAAGGAGAACTCTAGACCCAATCAAGTGCCATTATTGATCGACGGATCGTGACTCCACGACGACGACCCACTACTGAAGTGCTAATATAATGGACTAACCTATTAACAGAAGATGCCACTTGGGAGAACTATGACGACTTGAAGATCAAATTCCCAAAATTCATAAATCGTTAGCTTCGAGGACAAGGTTGATTTGAAGAGGACAAGTCTGTTAGGACTCTAGCTAGGAAAGACCTAATTAAGAGGGACATTCATGTAAACCTACCTAAGCCGACCCCTATTAAAGAGGTAAAGAGGCCAGCTAGGGTTAGGCGGTTGTTTCTTAGAGAAGAATTAGGAATTGTAAAGGAATAGGAGGCTTGAGTAGGAGTCCTATTAGGAGTTGGTTAGAAGTAAGAGTCTTAAGTAGGAGTCCTATTAGGAGTTAGGGTGTAGAAGCCTATTAAATAGTCATGTATTCCTCCTCTTTTCATAAGCAATAGATAAATCTTTTTTGCAGCCTTTGAGCAGCAACTTGGAGGGAGGAACCCCTTTAGAGTTCCAAGGAGGCCGATCCCCTAAAGAGATCAACCCCAAGTTTAGAATCTGTAAGGTTTCTAATAGTGTGATAAACACTTGATCTTGATCTCTCAAACCTAAAAATTCGTATGCATAAGTTACCTTTCTAGCTTCTTCCAGAGTTCTAAATTTTTAGGATACATTCCCTCCCAAATTTTTTTTTTCGGATCAAATTCTATCTAACAAGATCATGAATTTGTTAAATTTTCATTTTCAGACTTTCTTGATCACTCACTTGAATCATTATCTTATAG
Organism: Musa acuminata AAA Group; assembly: GCF_036884655.1. Taxonomy (NCBI): domain Eukaryota; kingdom Viridiplantae; phylum Streptophyta; class Magnoliopsida; order Zingiberales; family Musaceae; genus Musa; species Musa acuminata. The sequence goes on along the minus strand of NC_088349.1, from coordinate 30,213,473 downwards.
TGTGCGCAATGAGCCATATGCATTTTTCAATACGAGTTTTTACAATATTTGCAAATGATGAATCATGAACTTATGGCAGGCATTTTACAATATGAGTTCAATATAATGTTTGAGCATGGTGTGCATTTTATATGATGAATCATGAACATAGAGTCTTCATATGGCTCATATTATAAAATGCCTGCCATAAGTTCATGATTCATCATTTGCAAATATTGTAAAAACTCGTATTGAAAAATGCATATGGCTCATTGCGCACACTATAAGATAATGATTCAAGTGAGTGATCAAGAAAGTCTGAAAATGAAAATTTATTGGATTATGAATGGACATAATAATTATTTTAGTTACCTAATCCAACAAAACAATTAAAATATCAAAAAAGGACATGATACTTCAATATGGTGGCTTAATCATAAGACTACTCCATGCCTATGATTTTGCCATTCTACCTGACGAAGAAGTTATAAAATTAGACATATTTAGTATCATAAATAAAAATATATTTCGATGGATGAGATATACATTCTGAAATAGTATATGGACTAGACTACCTAGAAGGACTAATCCTCTCCAACTTGAACTAGAACCTGAAACACTAATTTTTAGGGGTAATCTATCTCCTCCAACTGGTCCCTTTGAGGAATCACCTCTAGTAGAGCAAGCACCTCCCTCAACTATCGATGACATAGGGACTCGAATGGATCATTTTGAAGAATAACAAGATCGACTTGAACTACGCCAAGATCAAATCTTAATTAAGTTGTAGCAAATTCATCAACAGTTTAATACTTTGTTTAGATATTTGAACATTCCACTACCTGAATAAGCTGTTTATGTATTTGAGGAGAAGTGGACACAATTCCTCTTTGTTCTGTTGTAATCATATGTTGTTTACCTTAATGTTATAAACTTAAAATGCTACTTACTTTGATGATCGCAATGCTGTACTTTGATGCCTAAAATACTACTTACTTCGATAGTAAAATTCTACGCTAACTACCTTGATGGTTAAATTCTGAGCTTATTTTAATGAATATATCACTTAAAAATTAGACTTGATATATCTTTTGAATGGATAAATTCCTTGATACATTTAACTGTTGGTATCTATGACTTTATGTATTTTGATCATTTGAGGAGTTAGGAATGTTAATTTGTCCAAATGCATTAATTTGATGTATATCTTTTCCGGACTATCTTTCACTTAATGTATTCCTTGAATGGAGATTTCATGAGTTTATGCCATATCAAGTTTACTTCATACCCTTGCTCGATCACTTAATGATTTTTTATATATGGAATTAACTGACAAATGCATCTTTTACGGATTTCACTCTTAAGAATTTTTAATGAGAAATGGATTTGATATGATGCTCCTCTCATTATGAAGGTTTATTCATGGAATTTCTTTTATCCTTCATATGATGATTCTTTCACATGAATTCTTTCTTAATGAAGGAAGAATTTTTATGAATTTTTTAGTATGAGATGAACACTTGCAAGAGTGAGGATTTGATTTCACATGAATATCTTGATCCTTGTGAAAATTGAAGCATGATTTAATGAAACTCTTTTATCATTTTTGACTTGATTCAAATCATTTCATAAAGTTGGTTCTCAATGGATTTTCCTCCTTACTCTCCTTCTTCATGCAAAGTTTTGATGAAAAATAAAAAGGGAGAAGTTGATGGAAGCTATCTCTTTAAACGTTTATAACTTTCAATGTGAGAACTTTTGAATGATATCATTTCATGAATGCTTGAAATATGATTAGTATCGTCAAATACAAATTGAAATGTGGCATGAATTTTTACGACACTTGCATTGTTGAATCGTTCTCCTTTTTGTTAATGACAAAGGGGGAGAAATAATAATAAAATATGGTAAATTGATGACAAATGTATGCAATGTATTTTCATCATATATACTTGAAATATTTTATTGATAAATTTTTTTCATTATGATAAAATATCTAGAGCTTAACTTGCTATTTTACAATTGATATCTTGCCATAGAATGATGAATTGCTATCTTTGTCATCTTTCATATTTGAAATATTATACTTGAAAATGGAAGTCATGCTTTGGCATCATATTTTGAGAATGTTAGATCATGATAGGAATCATGATGTGTATGCTGATAAGTTTAATGAATTTTACTTATCGGTTTGATTCTTGAATTCAAAGGCCTTGAATTCAAGAATGTCTTTTCTCAAGTGTGGCATATAGATAGGGGGAGTTAAGTTTATCTCCATCAATTGATTATCATCATCCAAAAGGGGGAAATTGTTGAATCTCGGATTTTGATGATGAAGTCAATTATAATTTGTTTGATCTAATCTATATGTTGAGAAAAGTGTGCAAGATTAACTATGATAGCAATAAGACATAAAGCAGGTGTTGAGCCTGAGTCAAGATCGAGATCACGTTGGGAGTTTGAGAGTTCATCGGAAGTCCGGACGTTCGTCGAAAGTTATGCCGGAACCAACCAAGAAGTCCAGGAACTTGCCAAAGAAGCTCATCAGAACTTGCCAAAAAGATCATCATAAAGTCCAGGAGTTTGTTGGGAGTCCATCGGAGCATTGTTGATAGTTCGTCGGATGTTTGCCGGAAGCTCGCCGGAAGAGCAATTGATGCATCGGAATAAGAAGAGCTGTGATCATGTCTTTGTTAGGATCGGAGTGGCACTAAGAGGGGGGGGGTGAATTAGTGTAGCGGATTAAAACAAGATTTTAACAAAATCTTTCGTACGATAAGAACGGAACTTGAAAAGTTTAACTTGAAAGCGTATTCTTAAAGTTGCGCAGCAAGGGTAATAAGGAACTAATGCAGTAAAAAGATTTGTAGTAATGTAAATGATAATAATAAAATGCAAACCAGAGATTACACCGATTTTTAGAGTGGTTCGGTCAAATGACCTACTCCACTTGCGATGCCCCTCTTCGATGAGGCTCCCACCTTCCACTAGCAAATCTCTTGAAATGGAAGGGTAAACACCCCTCTTACAACCTTTTACAAGCAGCTCAACCTCTTACAAATTTTCAATAAGAAAGAAGGAGGAGAACTCTCTAGCAAATTGAAAACAAGACTTGCTAAGACTTTCTAAGACTTTTCTCTCAATCAAAATGCTTCTCAAAAGTTGTAACCTCAGCTGAGATTTGAGGGGTATTTATAGGCCTCAAGAGGATTCAAATTTGGGCTCCAAAATTTGAATTCTCTTAGGGTTCCCGGTGCTGGAGGTGCCACCGCCCAGCCAAGCGGTGCCACCGCCCAATGCTCGGGTGCTGGACGGTGCAACCGCCCAGCCAAGGAGGTGTCACCGCCCAGCCAAGGAGGTGTCACCGCCCAGCCAAGCGGTGCCACCGCTTGGCTCTCCGATTCATTGGTTTGGCATAATTTTAGCCCAAACCAAATCTGACTTTGGGCCCAGTTGGCCCCTAACCAGGATATAGGATTATCTCTTAATCATAATCCTAATTACAGGTGAACTACATAACACAAAAAAACATCCTAAGCAAGTTTTTTAACCGCGAACGTCGAGTCTTGTTCCGGCGAGCTTTCCGACGAACTTCTTCCGACGGACTCCCTGCAAGCTCCCAATCTTTGTGATGACTTTAACAAGTAGCCGAGCCTTCTCGGTGATCTCCACGAGCCTCCGACGATTTCTTCGGCGAACTTCCGACATGTTCCCGATTTCTTCTCGGTTGGTTCCGGCAGCATCTCCGGTGATTCTTCGGTCTCTTAAACGTCCATCGAGCTCGACTCCGGTATCCTTGCTTTATGTTTTCTGGTTATCGTAGTTAATCCTGCACACTTAACTCAATAATATGGATTAGATCAATTAATCCACCAATTGATTATATCATCAAAATCCAAGATTCAACAATCTCCCCCTTTTTTAAGATGACAATCAATTGATGACGGAGTTAAACATAACTCCCCCTATCTATATGTCATATTATGAGAAGATAAAAAGCACTTGAATTCCATCCCATTGGATTCAAGCATAACCCGATAAGTTCTAATCGTAGAACTTATCGTTATCCTCATTACACAATAGTAAGTATGAAACTTCGATGAAAATCATAAGTTAAATGATAAGGGACGAATTTTGCTACGACAGAAGATAAAGATTTTCAATATAAATTTCATGATATCAATCTTGTGATATTTTCAAGGATTTGCAAGGCATATAAGACATTCATATCACACAAGTTTTTGTAATTCATATTAGTCATGCTATCGTTATGGTGTAAGTCATCACTTAGTCATCACTTCTCCCCCTTTGTCATCAACAAAAAGAGACAAGCCAGCTAATTGATGATCATAGAAAAAGGTTTAGCATTTATCAAAGTTCATCATTCAAATTTGCCAGAAATAGTTTATCCAAAAGACATCATCATTTATGCAGATTAAAACAGTGGTTATCTAAAAGGAAAGATCAGTTATCGTTCAATCGATGACAAACATGAACTTGTTGTTAAAAGCAAACAGAACAGAATACAAAGATACATCAATTTAATCCTTAGGAGGTAATCCACAGTGCTGATACATGATATCTATTTTTTCATTCATCTGTCGTAGTGTCTTCAAAATTTCAACTTGTTGATTCTGAATTTGTTCATGCTGTGATTTGATCTGAGATAGCTCCGCCATAATGATATCTTCAGAAGAGGAAACAGGAGCTGAAGGTGCTACGCCAAAGGGACTAGGAGGAGGAGATTCATTTCCCATAAGAATTGGTGTTTCGGGTTGTTCTATTGGTGGAGGAATTGGATCCGTCCTTCTAGGCTGCCTAACCCATATGCCATTGCTAAAAGTGCACTTAAGTCTTTTCAGCAAGTTTTTATTTATTATGTTATATCGATCATTTTGAATAGATTCTTCATCGGGTGGAATGCAAATGTCATAGGCATGAAGAATTCTAGTGATTAACCTCCCATATGGCAATATAGTATCTTTAGTCACAATATCCTGCATGTGTTGGCGAATTAAGTACCCAAAACAATTATGCTGACCGGTCATAATCCAATACATGGTTCCTATCTCTATTTGACTTATTTCGTCAAGATGAAATTGTTTGGGGAATATGATGCTTGTGATAATGTGATAAAGAATTTTAGAGTTGAAAGGCAGTAAGTGTTCATAGCTCTTGGGTAGGAAGTCAAGGTTTGGATTTGCAAAAATTGTTTCTACGGCTTCGGTATAGGTTGCTCCTATTGTGTTGACGTCCCATTTGCCTTTAAAATAGCATCCCCTATCTTTTTCAGTTATGCCGATTAGCTCACAAATGGTGTTGTCAAATATTCTAATGGGTGTTCCTAGAAGGTAAGTGTTAGGATCGGAGCGGCACTAAGAGGGGGGGGTGAATTGGTGCAGCGGATTAAAACTTCGATTTTATCAAAATCTTTCGTACGATAAGAACGGAACTTGAAAAGTTTAACTTGAAAGCGTATTCTTAAAGTTGCGCAGCAAGGGTAATAAGGAACTAAAGCAGTAAGAAGATTTGCAGTAATGTAAATGACAATAATAAAATGCAAACTAGAGATTACGCCGATTTTTAGAGTGGTTCGGTCAAATGACCTACTCCACTTGCGAGGCCCCTCTTCGATGAGGCTCCCACCTTCCACTAGCAAGTCTCTTGAAATGGAAGGGTAAACACCCCTCTTACAACCTTTTACAAGCAGCTCAACCTCTTACAAATTTTCAATAAGAAAGAAGGAGGAGAACTCTCTAGCAAATTGAAAACAAGACTTGCTAAGACTTTCTAAGACTTTTCTCTCAATCAAAATGCTTCTCAAAAGTTGTAACCTCAGTTGAGATTTGAGGGGTATTTATAGGCCTCAAGAGGATTCAAATTTTGGGCTCCAAAATTTGAATTCTCTTAGGGTTCCCGGTGCTAGAGGTTCCACCGCCCAGCCAGGCGGTGCCACCGCCCAGCGCTCGGGTGCTGGACGGTGCAACCGCCCAGCCAAGGAGGTGTCACCGCCCAGCACTCGGGTGCTGGGCGGTGCCACCGCCTACAGTGTTTTCAGCCCGACTACAGTGTTTTCAGCCACTAGTTGGGCTTCAATCTTGGCTCTCTAGTTCGCTGGTTTAGCTTAATTTTTAGCCTAAACCAACTCTGACTTTGCGCCCAGTTGGCCCCTAACCAGGATATAGGATTATCTCTTAATCCTAATCCTAATTACAAGTGGACTACATAACCAAAACACATCCTAAGCAAATTTTCAACCGTGAACGTCGAGTCTTGTTCTGGTGAGCTTTCCGACGAACTTTCTGCCGACGGGCTTCTAGCAAGCTCCCGAACTTGTGATGACTTAAATGAGTAGTCGAGCCTTCTCAGTGATCTCCGTGAACCTCTGACGATCTCTTCGGCGAACTTCCGAAAATTCCGACAGGTTCCCGATTTCTTCTCGGTTGGTTCTGGCAGCATCTCCGACGATTCTTCGGACTCTTAAACGTCCATCGAACTTGACTCCGGTATTCTCGCTTTGTGTTTTCTGGTTATCGTAGTTAATCCTGCACACTTAACTCAATAATATGGATTAGATCAATTAACCCACCAATTGATTATATCATCAAAATCCGAGATTCAACAATCTCCCCCTTTTTGATGATGACAATCAATTGATGACGGAGTTAAACATAACTCCCCCTATCTATATGCCATATTATGAGAAGATAAAAAACTTGAATTTCATCATTGAATTCAAGTATAAACCGATAAGCTCTAACCGTAGAACTTATCGTTATTCTCATTAAGCATAATTTAAATGCGAAACTTTGATGAAAATCTTTTTCAAGTCGAAAGATAAGAGACAAATTTTACTATGACAAGAGATAAAGATTTTCAACTTGAATTGCATGATTATACATTTTAGACATGCATTCAATATGATCAATCAATCTTACGATATTTTCAAGGATTTTGCAAGGCATATAAGATAATCATCGATCGATCACTTTTCTCAAAGATTTTGCAATTCATATTTTGTCATGCTATTAAGAATGATATAAGTCATCACTTTTCTCCCCCTTTGTCATCAACAAAAAGGAAAATGAGACTTGAAGCACATATTTTGTCATATAACGATTTTATCATTGAAAATTAAGTATGCAAAAATATTTACGCAGAGTTCATTTTAGAGGAAAATTCAGCATGCATTCATATTATCTAATCTCTTCTTTCTATGAATAACAGAAATTGTAGATGTATAAGAGAGAGATTGGGATAAAAAAAAATTCAAGTAGTAATTTCACGAAGTCAAGATCATAATTCGAATACAAACTCAATCAAATCGTCAAATTAATGAAAATCTTAACATTACTTTTTAATCATCACATAAGGCATTTAAAGAATTTTTGAAACATAGGAGAATGATTAATTTAAGCATACAATGTTTCAATCAAATTCAAGTCATGAATGCCAATACTTTCATATTTGTAAGTATCAGTTCATGAATGCCAAAAGATATTATTTGTGATTCCAATTTTGCAAGATCAAGATTATGATTTAGATAAAACTTATTTAAATCAAATCGCTAACTTGAAATTCATAATCAAGTCATCAAAGTCGATTTCGAGATTTCACAACATGTCATATGGAATTTGAAGGAGAATGAGAGATGGAAAGAAGATGAAAAACTTTACGGAAAATCCAATCAAACAAGTTTATTGTTTAGGGACAATTTAACATACTTAATTCCCTTCTAATGAATTCAAATTGGTCTTCATTCAAGGCTTTTGTGAATATATCTGCTAATTGATGCTTTGTGTCAATGAATTCTAGAACAACATTATTGTTAAGGACATAATCGCGTATGAAATGATGCCTAACGTCGATGTGCTTAGTTCTAGAATGCTGAATTGGATTTTTAGTAAGACATATGGCACTAGTATTATCACATTTTATGGGAATATTTTTAAAGTAAATTCCATAGTCTTCTAATGTATTTTTCATCCAAATGACTTGTGCACAACATGCACTTGCAGCTATGTATTCGGCTTCTACCGTAGATAGTGCAACTGAATTTTGTTTCTTGGAAGTCCAAGAAACAAGTGCATGTCCTAAAAATTGGCATGTTCCGGATGTACTTTTTCTATCTATTCTGCATCCGCCAAAATCGGCATCCACATAGGCTATTAAATCAAATTTTTCAGATTTTGGATACCTTAATCCTAAATTTTGAGTTCCTTTAAGATACCTAAATATTCTTTTAACACTTTTGAGATGAGATAATTTAGGATTTGATTGAAACCTAGCACAAAGTCCTACACTAAACATAATATCCAGTCTAGTCGCGGTAAGGTAGAGTAGACTACCTATCATTCCCCTATATGTTTTTTGATCGAAATTTTCACTATTTTCATCCATATCTAACTTAGTCGCAGTACTCATAGGGGTGTTTATTACTTTTGAATTATCCATGTTAAATCATTTTAACAATTCTAATGTGTATTTAGATTGGTTAATAAATATACCATCCTTAAGTTGTTTGATTTGTAATCCTAAAAAGAAAGTTAATTCCCCCATTAAACTCATTTCGAATTCATGACTCATAGATTTGGCAAATGATTCACGTAGTGATTCATCCGAAGAGCCAAAAATAATATCATCAACATAAATTTGCACAATAAGAAAATTATTTTCAAAATGTTTAATAAACAATGTAGTATCAACCTTGCCTTTGGTAAAATTATTTAAAATAAGAAAGGAACTAAGCCTTTCATACCAAGCTCTAGGAGCTTGTTTCAAGCCATAGAGAGCCTTAGTCAATTTGAATACATGATTAGGAAAAAGAGTATTTTCAAATCCGGGAGGTTGTTCGACATATACTTCTTCGGAAATAAAACCATTTAAGAAGGCACTTTTAACATCCATTTGAAATAGTGTAAAATTATTACTACTAGCATAGGTAAGGAGTATCCTTATGGCTTCTAATCGAGCCACGGGAGCGAAGGTTTCTTCATAATCGATACCTTCTTCTTGGTTGAAACCTTTGGCCACTAATCTAGCCTTGTTTCTAACCACGATACCATTTTCGTCTTGATTGTTTCTAAAGACCCACTTAGTACCTATGACTAAGTGGTCACTTGGTCTAGGAACAAGCTTCCATACCTCATTCCTCTCAAATTGGTTCAATTCTTCTTGCATTGCAATGATCCAAAAATCATCTTTTAAGGCTTTGTCAATGCATTTTGGTTCAATTTGAGAAAGGAAAGCGGCGTTAGCACAGAAATTTTTGAAAGAAGAACGAGTTTGAACCCCTTTTGATGTATCTCCTATAATTTGCTCTTTTTGTTGAGCATCTACATACTTCCATTCTTTTGGTAAAGAAATTTCGGAAGAAGATGCATTCAAAAGGCTATTTTGAGGAGAGGGTTCATTTAAATTCAATTTATCAAAACCAAGATCATCATCAAAATCATTTTTCTTTAAATCAGAAATTTCATTAAAAACTACATGAATAGACTCTTCAATTACTAAAGTTCTTTTATTAAAAACCCGAAAAGCTTTAGAAACGGAAGAGTAACAAAGAAAGATGCCTTCATCGGATTTAGCATCAAATTTTCCTAAAGAATCCCTTTCATTTAAAATAAAGCATTTACAACCAAAAACTTTAAAATAGGAGATGTTTGGTTTTTTGTTATTCCATAATTCATAGGGAGTTTTGGATAAGGATGGTCTTATTAGGACTCTATTCATGATGTAGCAAGCCGTATTTACGGCTTCGGCCCAAAAGTACTTAGGTAAACTATGTTCATTCAACATAGTTCTTGCCATTTCTTGTAGGTTTCTATTTTTCCTTTCAACTACTCCATTTTGTTGAGGATTTCTTAGAGTTGAGAAGTTATGATTGTACCCATTACTTTCGCAAAAATTTTGAAAGTCACGGTTTTGGAATTCACCACCGTGATCACTCCGAATTGATGAAATCATGAAGCCTTTTTCGTTTTGAGTGAGTTTACAAAATTTAGAGAAACACTTGAAGCAATCACTTTTGTGAGCTAAGAAATAGGTCCAAGTGTATCTAGAGTAGTCATCCACAATCACAAAGGCATATTTGCTTCCACCTAGACTTGTTGTATCAATTGGTCCAAATAAGTCCAAATGGATCAATTGTAATGGTCTAGTAGTGCTAATTTGATTTTTTGGTTTGAAGCTTGTTTTTATTTGTTTGCCTAGTTGACATGCATCGCATACTTTGTCCTTAATAAACTTTATATTTGGAATTCCTCGTACTAATTCTTGAGATGAGATCTTAGATATTGTTTTCATGCTTGCATGGCCTAATCTCCTATGCCAAAGCCAAGCATCATCATTTACGGCGGAGAAGCACATTTCATTACTTAGTTCATCAAGATTGATGGTATAGACATTATTTTGTTTTAAAGCAATCATAGTCATGTTATGATTTGGTTTTTCAATAATGCACATATTTGATTCAAATCTAATGATGTAACCTTTATCGCATAGTTGACTAATACTCAAGAGATTATGTTTCAATCCATCAACTAGTAAGACATCATCAATGGAAAAATTAAATTTGTTACCAATAGTTCCCTTGCCAATGATTTTGCCCTTGTTGTTGTCTCCGAAGGTAACGTACCCTTCTTCTTTGCTAGTGAGCATAGAGAAATGAGATGGATCTCCAGTCATATGTCTTGAGCATCCACTATCGAGATACCATCTCTTGCTCCTAGCTTGTGGGTTTGTCTACAAAAGAGCATGATTTTTAGGTACCCATTTGATTTTGGGTGCCTCAAAAATTGACCCACTAACTTTGTTATTTATTATTGAATTCTTTATAGTTCCTTTAGGAACCCATATTAATTTTTGTGAACTAATTTTCCTAAATGGGCATTTGTAGGCAATATGTCCGGATTTGCAACAAAAGTTGCATTTCATATAAGAGGAAACATGTAATGTAGGTCCTTTTATGAAAGTGGTAGGATTTTGATGTAATCCTTTTACAAATCCAATTCCATTTCTATTTGTGATGTGACCCTTGTGTGCAAGGATCATATCTAATCCTTTGCTACCAACCTTAAACTTGTTTAAGGTTTCCTTAAGAAGCAAGTTTTCATTTTTTATTGCTTCTAAGTGCTCACACTTAGAGCATGGAGGAGTTTGAAGACTATCAAACTTATCTTGTAGCAAAGCATGCTCTTTCTTTAAGATACTTAACTTCTTGCTAACAGTTCTACATTCATCAAATAATTCATGAAAAGCGATAAATAGTTCTTCAAAAGATAAACCTTCATTAAATAAATGACATACCTCTTCTCCTAACGCCATTAGCGCGTAATGAGCAACTTGCTCGGTGTTGGACTCCTCTTCTTCGGATGCGCTTGAATCATCCCACGTTGCCTTGAATGCCTTCTTCTTTGATGTCCTCTTTTTGGCTTGAGGACAATCGTTATTGTATTGTCCCAGTTTTTTGCATTCATAGCAAATCACTTGGTCCTTCTTTTGTTCAAATTTATTTTTTACATTATTTTTAAGTTTGTTCTTTCTTAAATATTTTTTAAATTTTTGAGTCAAAAGTGCAATGTCATTGTCACTGTCCTCATCACTTGATGTTCCTTTCAAGTGGTCTTCTTGTGATTTGAGTACAATATCCTTCCTGTTCTTTGGAAGGGGGTTCTCGAGCTCGTCATGAGCTTGACATGTCATTTCGTAGGTCATTAGAGACCCAATGAGTTCTTCAAGAGGGAATGCTTTAAGGTCTTTGGCCTCTTGAATGGCCGTAACTTTTGGATCCCAACTTTTAGGGAGGGATCTTAAGATTTTAGTTACTAGTTCAAAGTTAGTAAAATCATAACCAAGAGCTTTGAGTCCATTAATGACATCCGTAAACCGGGTGTACATGTCTCCGATGGACTCACTTGGTTTCATTCGGAAAAGTTCGTAAGAGTGCACAAGAATGTTGATTTTGGACTCTTTCACTCGGCTAGTGCCTTCATGAGTGACCTCAAGAGTTCTCCAAATATCAAAAGCCGAATCACACATTGAAACACGATTAAATTCATTTTTGTCTAATGCACAAAACAAGGCATTCATAGCCTTTGCATTTAAAGCAAAAACCTTCTTCTCCGATTCATTCCATTCGCTCATCGGAAGAGAAGATTTTTGAAATCCATTCTCGATAATAGACCAAAGCTCAAAGTCCATAGAAATGAGGAAGATTCTCATGCGAGTCTTCCAATATGTGTAATCCGACCCATTAAACAAAGGTGGTCGTGCAATAGAATGGCCCTCTTGCATGCCGGAGTAAGCCATCTCTCTTGGGTATTAAACCAAATATGAGAGATAACCTTGCTCTGATACCACTTGTTAGGATCGGAGCGGCACTAAGAGGGGGGGGTGAATTAGTGCAGCGGATTAAAACTTCGATTTTATCAAAATCTTTCGTACGATAAGAACGGAACTTGAAAAGTTTAACTTGAAAGCATATTCTTAAAGTTGCGCAGCAAGGGTAATAAGGAACTAAAGCAGTAAGAAGATTTGCAGTAATGTAAATGACAATAATAAAATGTAAACCAGAGATTACGCCGATTTTTAGAGTGGTTCGGTCAAATGACCTACTCCACTTGCGAGGCCCCTCTTCGATGAGGCTCCCACCTTCCACTAGTAAGTCTCTTGAAATGGAAGGGTAAACACCCCTCTTACAACCTTTTACAAGTAGCTCAACCTCTTACAAATTTTCAATAAGAAAGAAGGAGGAGAACTCTCTAGCAAATTGAAAACAAGACTTGCTAAGACTTTCTAAGACTTTTCTCTCAATCAAAATGCTTCTCAAAAGTTGTAACCTCAGCTGAGATTTGAGGGGTATTTATAGGCCTCAAGAGGATTCAAATTTTGGGCTCCAAAATTTGAATTCTCTTAGGGTTCCCGGTGCTGGAGGTTCCACCGCCCAGCCAGGCGGTGCCACCGCCCAGCGCTCGGGTGCTGGACGGTGCAACCGCCCAGCCAAGGAGGTGTCACCGCCCAGCTAGGCGGTGCCACCGCCTACAGTGTTTTCAGCCCGACTACAATGTTTTCAGCCACTAGTTGGGCTTCAATCTTGGCTCTCTAGTTCGCTGGTTTAGCTTAATTTTTAGCCTAAACCAACTCTGACTTTGGGCCCAATTGGCCCCTAACCAGGATATACGATTATCTCTTAATCCTAATCCTAATTACAAGTGGACTACATAACCAAAACACATCCTAAGCAAATTTTCAACCGCGAACGTCGAGTCTTGTTCTGGTGAGCTTTCCGACGAACTTTCTACCGACGGGCTTCTAGCAAGCTCCCGAACTTGTGATGACTTAAATGAGTAGCCGAGCCTTCTTGGTGATCTCCGTGAACCTCCGACGATCTCTTCGGCGAACTTCCGAAAATTCCGACAGGTTCCCGATTTCTTCTCGGTTGGTTCTGGCAGCATCTCCGACGATTCTTCGGACTCTTAAACATCCATCGAACTTGACTCCGGTATTCTCGCTTTGTGTTTTCTGGTTATCATAGTTAATCCTGCACACTTAACTCAATAATATGGATTAGATCAATTAACCCACCAATTGATTATATCATCAAAATCCGAGATTCAACAGTAAGTGCTTAGGCTATCCTTATCCTCATATAGGTTGGCATAGAACAATCTAACTAATCGCGGATAGATTGGTTCATTTATTTGTTGTAGAGGTAGAGCTTCTAGGTGTGCAAACCACCTAATGGGTTCTAAGTCCTCTAGTTCATCCAAATCAACGTATTTTCCCTTATGGACACATCGTGTTTCAAATTTTGGAAAGCTAAGGGCTATCTCTTTTGATCTAAAAAGGTCATGGTTATATGAATCTCCTTCAATCCTTATTCCTTTTGATCTCTTAGGAGGCATTTTCTAGACAAGATGATGATGAAATTGTGAAAAATAAGCAAGAGAAAGAGAAAAGAAAAGAGGGATTTCAAGTGTTACCTTGTGGAGATTATGTTGATAGATGGAAAGCTTGGACCACCAAGAATCCTTCTCCAATGTTTCTAAGAGTTAGAATGAGGGTTAGAGGGAATGGGAGAGGGTTTTTGAGAGGTTTTTCTTCGGGTTGGGGGCGGTGTCACCGCCGGCCCTAACCCCTCGGGTTAAAAGGATTACTCGGTCGGTGTCACCGCCAAACTGGTCGGTGTCACCGCCTGGCGCCCGAGCGCCAGGCGATGCAACCGCCGGATCTGGCGGTGCCACCGCTGGCATCACGCGGAGTAACGAAAAAAAATTTTTCTTCCTTCCTTTTGTTTAGCTTCTTCCCTCAAGATCATAAGTTATACTTTAATGGATCATTTTGAATTGAAGAAGAAGGAAGAATTCAAATTCATAAACGAAGGGAAAAGAACGAGTCCTTTTTGTGAAGTTCATTTTAGGGACAATTTAGCATGCCTAATTCCCATCGGATGAATTCAAATTGGTCTTCATTCAAAGCTTTTGTAAATATATCTGCTAATTGATGCTTTGTGTCAATGAATTCTAGAACAACATCATTGTTAAGGACATGATCGCGTATGAAATGATGCCTAACGTCGATGTGCTTAGTTCTAGAGTGCTGAATTGGATTTTTAGCAAGGCATATGGCACTAGTATTATCGTATTTTATGGGAATATTTTCAAAGTGAATTCCATATTCATCTAATGTATTTTTCATCCAAATTACTTGTGAACAACATGCACTTGCAGCAATGTATTCGGCTTCCACCGTAGATAGTGCAACTGAATTTTGTTTCTTGGAAGTCCAAGAAACAAGTGCATGTCCTAAAAATTGGCATGTTCCGGATGTACTTTTTCTATCTATCCTGCATTCGCCAAAATCGGCATCTGCATAAGCTATTAGATCGAATTTTTCAGATTTTGGATACCACAATCCTAAATTTGGAGTTCCTTTAAGATACCTAAATATTCTTTTAACACTCTTAAGATGAGATAATTTAGGATTAGATTGAAACCTAGCGCAAAGTCCTACACTAAACATAATATCCGGTCTAGTCGCGGTGAGGTAGAGTAGACTACCTATCATTCCCCTATATGTTTTTTGATCGAAACTTTCACCATTTTCATCCATATCTAACTTAGTCGCAGTACTTATAGGGGTGTTTATTGCTTTTGAATTATCCATGTTAAATCGTTTTAACAATTCTAATATAATTTAGATTGGTTAAGAAATATACCATCACTAAGTTGTTTGACTTGTAATCCCAAAAAGAAAGTTAATTCACCCATTAAACTCATTTCAAATTCAAGACTCATACATTTGGCAAATGATTCACATAGTTATTCATCCGAAGAGCCAAAAATAATATCGTCAACATAAATTTGCACAATAAGAAAATTATTTTCAAAATGTTTAATAAATAATATAGTATCAACCTTGCCTTTAGTAAAATTATTTAAAATAAGAAAGGAACTAAGCCTTTCATACCAAGCTCTAGGAGCTTGTTTCAAGCCATAGAGGGCCTTAGTCAATTTGAATACATGATTAGAAAGAAGAGAATTTTCAAATCCGGGAGGTTGTTCGACATATACTTCTTCGGAAATAATACCATTCAAGAAAGCACTTTTAACATCCATTTGAAATAGTTTAAAATTATTACTACTAGCATAGGCAAGGAGCATCCTTATGGCTTCTAATCGAGCCATGGGAGCGAAGGTTTCTTCGTAATCGATACCTTCTTCTTGGTTGAAACCTTTGGCCACTAATCTAGCATTGTTTCTAACCACGATACCATTTTCGTCTTGCTTGTTTCTAAAGACCCACTTAGTACCTATGACTAAGTGGTCACTTGGTCTAGGAACAAGCTTCCATACCTCATTCCTCTCAAATTGGTTCAATTCTTCTTGCATTGCAATGACCCAAAAATCATCTTTTAAGGCTTCGTCAATGCATTTAGGTTCAATTTGAGAAAGGAAAGCGGCATTAGCACAGAAATTTTTGAAAGAAGAACGAGTTTGAACCCCTTTTGATGTATCTCCTATAATTTGCTCTTTTTGATGAGCATCTACATACTTCCATTCTTTTGGTAAAGAAATTTCGGAAGAAGATGCATTCAAATGGCTATTTTGAGGAGAGAGTTCATTTAAATTCAAATTATCAAAACCAAGATCATCATCAAAATCATTTTTCTTTAAATTGGAAATTTCATTAAAAACTATATGAATAGACTCTTCTATTACAAAGGTTCTTTTATTAAAAATCCGAAAAGCCTTAGAAACGGAAAAGTAGCCAAAAAAGATGCCTTCATCGGATTTAGCATCAAATTTACCTAAGGCATCCTTTTCATTTAAAATAAAGCATTTACAACCGAAAACTTTAAAATAAGAAATATTTGGTTTTTTGTTATTCCATAATTCATAGGGAGTTTTTGATAGAGATGGTCTTATTAGAACCCTATTCATGATGTAGCAAGCCGTATTTACGGCTTCGGCCCAAAAATATTTGGGTAAACTATGTTCATTTAACATAGTTCTTGCCATTTCTTGTAGGTTTCTATTTTTTCTTTCAACTACTCCATTTTGTTGAGGATTTCTTGGAGTTGAGAAGTTGTGATTGTACCCATTACTTTCGTAAAAATTCTAAAAGTCACTGTTTTGGAATTCACCACCGTGATCACTCCGAATTGATGAAATCATGAAGCCTTTTTCGTTTTGAGTGAGTTTAGAAAATTTAGAGAAACACTTGAAGCAATCACTTTTGTGAGCTACGAAATAGGTCCAAGTGTATCTAGAGTAGTCATCCACAATCACAAAAGCATATTTGCTTCCACCTAGACTTGTTGTATCAATTGGTCCAAATAAGTCCAAATGGATCAATTGTAATGGTCTAGTAGTGCTAATTTGATTTTTTGGTTTGAAGCTTGTTTTTATTTGTTTGCCTAGTTGACATGCATCGCATACTTTGTCCTTAATAAACTTTATATTTGGAATTCCTCGTACTAATTCTTGAGATGAGATCTTAGATATTGTTTTCATGCTTGCATGGCCTAATCTCCTATGCCAAAGCCAAGCATCTTCATTTACGGCGGAGAAGCACATTTCATTACTTAGTTCATCAAGATTGATGGTATAGACATTATTTTGTTTGAAAGCAATCATAGTCAAGTTTTGATTTGGATAATGCACATATTTGATTCAAATCTAACGATGTAACCTTTATCGCATAGTTGACTAATACTCAAGAGATTATGTTTCAATCCATCAACTAGTAAGACATCATCAATGGAAAAATTAAATTTGTTACCAATAGTTCCATTGCCAATGATTTTGCCCTTGTTGTTGTCTCCGAAGGTAACGTACCCTTCTTCTTTGCTAGTGAGCATAGAGAAATGAGATGGATCTCCAGTCATATGTCTTGAGCATCCACTATCGAGATACCATCTCTTGCTCCTAGCTTGTGGGTTTGTCTACAAAAGAGGATGATTTTTAGGTACCCATTTGATTTTGGGTGCCTCAAAAATTGACCCACTAACTTTGTTATTTATTATTGAATTCTTTATAGATCCTTTAGGAACCCATATAAATTTTTGTGAACTAATTTTCCTAAATAGGCATTTGTAGGCAATATATCCAGATTTGCAACAAAAGTTGCATTTCATATAAGAGGAAACATGTAATGTAGGTCCTTTTATGAAAGTGGTAGGATTTTGATGTAATCATTTTACAAATCCAATTACATTTCTATTTGCGATGCGACCCTTGTGTGCAAGGATCATATCTAATCCTTTGCTACCAACCTTAAACTTGTTTAAGGTTTCCTTAAGAAGTAAATTTTCATTTTTTATTGCTTCTAAGTGCTCACACTTAGAGCATGGAGGAGTTTGAAGACTATCAAACTTATCTTGTAGCAAAGCATGCTCTTTCTTTAAGATACTTAACTTCTTGCTAACAGTTCTACATTCATCAAATAATTCATGAAAAGCGATAGATAGTTCTTCAAAAGATAAATCTTAATTAAATAAATCACATACCTCTTCTCCTAACGCCATTAGCGCGTAATGAGCAACTTGCTCGGTGTTGGACTCTTCTTCTTCGGATACGCTTGAATCATCCCATGTTGCCTTGAACGCCTTCTTCTTTGATGTTCTCTTTTTGGCTTGAGGACAATCGTTCTTATAGTGTCCCGGTTTTTTGCATTCATAGCAAATCACTTGGTCCTTCTTTTGTTCAAATTTATTTTTTGTATTATTTTTAAATTTGTTCTTTCTTAAATATTTTTTAAATTTTTGAGTCAAAAGTGCAATGTCATTGTCACTGTCCTCATCACTTGATGTTCCTTTCAAGTGGTCTTCTTGTGATTTGAGTGCCATATCCTTCCTGTTCTTTGGAAGGGGGTTCTCGAGCTCGTCATGAGCTTGACACGTCATTTCGTAGGTCATTAGAGACCCAATGAGTTCTTCAAGAGGGAATGCTTTAAGGTCTTTGGCCTCTTGAATGGCCGTAACTTTTGGATCCCAACTTTTAGGGAGGGATCTTAAGATTTTAGTTACTAGTTCAAAGTTAGTAAAATCTTTACCAAGAGCTTTGAGTCCATTGATGACATCCGTAAACCGGGTGTACATGTCTCCGATGGATTCACTTGGTTTCATTCGGAAAAGTTCGTAAGAGTGCACAAGGATGTTGATTTTGGACTCTTTCACTCGGCTAGTGCCTTCATGAGTGACCTCAAGAGTTCTCCAAATATCAAAAGCCGAATCACACATTGAAACACGATTAAATTCGTTTTTGTCTAATGCACAAAACAAGGCATTCATAGCCTTTGCATTTAAAGCAAAAACCTTCTTCTCCGATTCATTCCATTCGCTCATCGGAAGAGAAGATTTTTGAAATCCATTCTCAACAATAGACCAAAGCTCAAAGTCCATAGAAATGAGGAAGATCCTCATGCGAGTCTTCCAATATATGTAATCCGACCCATTAAACAAAGGTGGTCGTGCAATAGAGTGGCCCTCTTGCATGCCGGAGTAAGCCATCTCTCTTGGGTATTAAACCAAATATAAGAGATAACCTCGCTCTGATACCACTTGTTAGGATCGGAGTGGCACTAAGGGGGGGGGGGGTGAATTATTGCAGCGGATTAAAACAAGATTTTAACAAAATCTTTCGTACGATAAGAACGGAACTTGAAAAGTTTAACTTGAAAGCGTATTCTTAAAGTTGCGCAGCAAGGGTAATAAGGAACTAAAGCAGTGAGAAGATTTGCAGTAATATAAATGACAATAATAAAATGCAAACCAGAGATTACGCCGATTTTTAGAGTGGTTCGGTCAAATGACCTACTCCACTTGCGATGCCCCACTTCGATGAGGCTCCCACCTTCCACTAGCAAATCTCTTGAAATGGAAGGGTAAACACCCCTCTTACAACCTTTTACAAGCAGCTCAACCTCTTACAAATTTTCAATAAGAAAGAAGGAGAACTCTCTAGCAAATTGAAAACAAGACTTGCTAAGACTTTCTAAGACTTTTCTCTCAATCAAAATGCTTCTCAAAAGTTGTAACCTCAGCTGAGAATTGAGGGGTGTTTATAGGCCTCAAGAGGATTCAAATTTGGGCTCCAAAATTTGAATTCTCTTAGGGTTCCCGGTGCTGGAGGTGCCACCGCCCAGCCAAGCGGTGCCACCGCCCAGCGCTCGGGTGCTAGACGGTGCAACCGACCAGCCAAGGAGGTGTCACCGCCCAGCACTCGGGTGCTGGGCGGTTTTGTCACGCCCCTCCCGAATTTAATTCTCATTTAGGAGGTGTGAACCTAAATCAAGATTAATAATATTTAATTCAACAAACAATCCAGGATCCAATCACACATTTGAGGTCACTAAGAAAAACATTCAAGTCATTTACCTCTACAATCCACAATTCACAAAACCTGTGCAGTTTATAATCATACATCATGTCACTAGATGATTCTTAAAATCCAAAAGCAACTTAACTAAACCATAACTATATCATAAATCTATAAGCGCGGTAATTAATGCAATCATAAAACCAACATATACTACATGTTTATATCAGTACACAGTTTAGACTTAACATTTCCAAAATCCTGACGTAAGAGGTACTTATCAAATATTTACAAGATACATCAATCTAGATTTGTCATTGATATTTCATTACACCCAAAAAGAACTTATACAACATCAACCTATCAAGTACAAAATATTTGCCCCAAAATCTTCTAGTCTTCCACTGCCTCAACCCAATTTACACATTTTAGTGAGCGATAAGCTTTCCTGAAAAATTTATATAGCAACGGGGTGAGCATATAAAGCTTAGCAAATGACTAACATATCCATAGCAAAGAGGACAATTTTCAAACAAATGAGGTATCAAAATACAAAGCAGAGATACAGGATGAAATAGTGGCATGTTTTGTTTGAATGCAGAATTTCAATATCATATCGTTCGAAGCACGTTTTATTCATACAATCGAGGAAAGGTAATTGGAGCATATCATTGGCATAAGGAGCATATCGATGACATATGGTAGTTTTCAAGGTATAACAAAGACTTATAACATTTCATAAATATATCAAAGAACAAAATATGAATAGAAGCTCAAATGTCACATGACGATGCAAACATATCAATCTTATCCAAAGCATGTACAGAAACACATGACCAAAGCTCTGGATATCATATCAAGCATACAGAAGGTGTAGTGGGATCTCAGTCAGAATGTGATTCATCCATTTCTGAATGACCACCTGACAAAAGTCTCCCACGTCTGGGAGCTCCATCCACCCACGTCTAGGTGAAGTCAAAGGGGGCTGGCAGAGCATCGCAGGCTCTAAGCACATACCCACATAGCGGGCAACAAGCGCATATCCCACATAGCGGGATCCCACATAGCGGGCAACAAGCGCATATCCTTTACCATTTCTGGCAAGGGTCCAGACAATCCCACACACCAGAGTACAAGAGGGTAGTTTTAACAATAAGCAGCATATATCGGAAGCACACGCGGAACAACAAAGCGTACATGTGCCTTTACGAGTCAATCCGAAGTAAGCAATAATCTTTCACAAGTATATTCAGATTTGAAAGGAAGCAAAAGCAAGAGCATACAAGGATTTCAAGAAATCACATATAGCTCAATTGGAATAAGAAAGTTACGTGAATACAATGGCCAATGAAATGAAACTGGAAGAGGCACATTTCAAAAGCAAATGCGGAACAATGGGATGCATGTGCCGAATTACGATGCAAACATGAACTTTAGATGATAGCTGCAGATATACAAATAGATAAAGGACTAAAGTATACAGGAATTTAAGATAATAATGTAAAGCTTAACTGAAGTAAGAGTTTTTGCCAAAATCGATTTCCAAAGGAAAGTAACAAGGAAAGCCGAAATCGACCAAAGCTCGATTCTGGCAGAATTTGATAGGAACATTGTATGAACTATTTGGATAACCAATTATGCTCCAATTTATACAAAATAGGTGTCATTAGAAAGCTTTGTCAATCTAGTTTTATGAAAATCAAGTTTTACAAGATTTGGAATTTACAACCGGGAGTTACAGATAATTTCGCAGCGAAAGGTCTGAAAATATTAGCTCTGTTTTACTGAATCCATAGGGTCGATGAAAGCAGATGTTTCAGTTAGCAATTGTACTCCAAAAATTTCAAATCAGGTATATACAGAAAGCATTTTGAGTCTAGCTTCGAATAAAACATACTTTGTATGAATCTGAGTTCACAACAGAGAGTTATAAGTAGTTAAGCAACAAGAGGTCAGAAATTTCGGTCCCTATTTTGCAGAATCTGTAGGGTTAATTTAAACAGAAGTCTTAGTAGGCATTTAAACTCCAAATCATTCGGTCTTTATATCAAAATAAAGATTTTCTTGTCTACTTTAAAATGGAATAGGTTTTGTCTAAATCAGAGTTTATTACAAAATGTTATGACCGAAACATTGCATAGAGGTCAAATTACCGAAAAATTATAGATTCATAACTTTATATCAAAACGAAAGAAGGTCTAGTTCCCAGTTGAAATCTTTCAAATTTTACAGAATAAAAATGAAAACAGAGATTAAGGTTACTCTGGGATTGGGTTAGAACACTTGCCTTCAAATTATTTGAATCCCAAATGTGAGAAAATTGATGAAAAACCTTAAGCTCTTCTTCTTCTTCTTCTTTTCTCAAACTCACGTTGGCTGCAACTCTTCAGATTTGTTTTCTTTAACCTTTCATCTAATTATTTAGGTTTTGGCTAATGCAAAAGTTGCAAGGTGTCATGCATGCATGAAAGGGGCTAGGTGTCATCTTTAGAGCAAAGATAAGTGGCACCAACCTTATGTTAGTTAGTGACACATGTCCACTATATATATATATTTTTTTAACTTAAATCTGAATCTTTCATAAATTATATCAAACTTCTAATATTTACTCTTAGGTCCCTAGCCATAAACCTTTAATATAATATCATTTAATATAAAATAATTATTAAATAATCCTTATTTTTTTCAAACAAATCTTTTACTAAATTTTAAAAAATGGGGGATGTTACAGGTTTCACCGCCCAGCCAGGCGGTGCCACCGCCTGGCTCTCCGATTCATTGGTTTGGCTTAATTTTAGCCCAAACCAAATCTGACTTTGGGCCCAGTTGGCCCCTAACCAGGATATAGGATTATCTCTTAATCCTAATCCTAATTACAGGTGAACTACATAACACAAAAAAACATCCTAAGCAAGTTTTTTAATCGCGAACGTCGAGTCTTGTTCCGGCGAGCTTTCCGACGAACTTCTTCCGACGGACTCCCTGCAAGCTCCCAATCTTTGTGATGACTTTAACGAGTAGCCGAGCCTTCTCGGTGATCTCCGCGAGCCTCCGACGATTTCTTCGGCGAACTTCCGACACGTTCCCGATTTCTTCTTGGTTGGTTCCGGCAGCATCTCTGGTGATTCTTCGGTCTCTTAAACGTCCATCGAGCTCGACTCCGGTATCCTTGCTTTATGTTTTCTGGTTATCGTAGTTAATCCTGCACACTTAACTCAATAATATGGATTAGATCAATTAACCCACCAATTGATTATATCATCAAAATCTGAGATTCAACAGTCTTAATTATCATAGTTAGAATATAAATTAAGTTAGAAATAGGAGGTAATCACACTATCTTAATTAGGGGCCAATTGGGCCCTTAAAAGGACTGATTTAGGCCGGATTGAATAGCCCAATCAGCTCTTGAAAACATGGCCGGCGGTGGCACCGCCCAGAAGACCTAGTCTCCTAGATGGTCTGGGTGGTGGTACCATCGACAGTTATTACTGCCAGCGGTGGTACCGCTATTGTCAAGCGGTGGTACCACTAGAGCTCGGAGGTGACACTACCTAGACTGAGCGGTAGTACCGCTCAGTGTTAGGTGTCAAGCGATGGTACCGCCCAGTACTAGCGGTGGTACCGCCAAAACCCCAGAAATCTGGGATTAGATACTTTTTGGCTCTATTTTTGAAGGCATTAGGGCCTATAAAAACCCTACCCTTTTCTGCATGAAAGGGTATAAATGCATAGAGATAATCTTAAGTTGTTGGTATGTAAAAGTGTTGTAAACAAGTGCTAGAGTCCTCCTCCTTTGTTTTTAAGTTTTTAGTTCATTCAAGAGAGGTGTGAGACTTGTAAGGGTTCTCTCCTAAACCCGTGAAAAGGAGAAAGCACTATGAAAGGTGGTTGGTCTTCATCTATTGAAGGAAGGCCTTTAGTGGACGCTAGAACCTCATCGGAGGAGGTATCTGAAAGTGGATGTAGGTCATTTTGACCGAACCACTCTAAATTCTGGTTTACTTTTCATTAGTGTAATTTACTTTAATTGCAAATCATTTCATAGCAAACTACTTCTCCTCCTCATTTTGCTTATGCTCTCATATGTTTCAAGTTGCTATCCTTCCGATTTAGTTTTCATTGAATGTACGAAATATTTTATATGAAAATCAAATAATTTTCTATTGCACTAATTCACCCCTCCTCTTAGTGCCGCTCTTGATCCTAACATCTCCTACTAAAAATTCTCTTTCACCTTTGTGTTTATCATATTGCTATTTCATCCTTGCTTGGGCTGCAGCGAGATTATCTTTTAGTAACTTCAGTATTTTATCTCTATCTTGTAGTTCTCTGTCTACTTGTTCTACTTTAGAGGTGCCCAACACATATTTTTCAATCATAGGGGGAGGTTGGCCATACATAACCTCATAGGGAGTACACTTTGTGAATGAATGATAAGTTATATTATACCACCACTTGTTAGGATCA
This sequence comes from Musa acuminata AAA Group, assembly GCF_036884655.1. Classification (NCBI taxonomy): domain Eukaryota; kingdom Viridiplantae; phylum Streptophyta; class Magnoliopsida; order Zingiberales; family Musaceae; genus Musa; species Musa acuminata. The sequence goes on along the minus strand of NC_088349.1, from coordinate 30,189,204 downwards.
AGAGCACTAAGAGGGGGGGGGGGGGTTATGAATTAGTGCAGCGAAAAACTTTCATCGGTTCAAAAAGACTTCATATGAAAACTATTTCGGAAAGATCCTTAACTTGAGAGTAAACGGAAGTATAGTTGATGTAAAGCAACAGAGGCAGTTTGCAGTTAAGATAAAGAGCAGAATGTAAATGCAAACTGAGATTTAGAGTGGTTTGGTCAATCTTGACCTACATCCACTTTTGGCTTCCTCCTCTGACGAGGTCATCGACGTCCACTAGAGATCGTCCTTCAATAGGCGAAGGCCAACCACCCTTTTACAGATTTTCTCCTTTTTGATGGGCTTAGGAGATAACCCTTATAAGTTTTCACTCTTCTCTTGAATGATCAAGATTTAGAAAGAAAAGAGGGAGAGAACCTCTAGCCTTTTACAACACTTTTAAGCTATCAAATACTCAGAATAAAAGCAAGCTTTTGGTTTTCCTTTCATGCAGGAAAGGGTGGGGTTTATATAGGCCCCAATCAATTTGAATTCGGAGCTCAAAAGTGTCCATTCCCGAATTTTCGGGGTCTTGGCGGTACCACCGCCACAACTGGGTGGTACTACCGCCTAACATTGCTCGGAGACCGAGCTCAGGCGGTACCACCGCCTGATAGGGGTGGTACTACTGCCCAAAATTTCTAGGAGACTAAGTCTCCTGGGTGGTGCCATCGCCGGCCCTAGTGGCGCCACCGCCGGCCAGAAATTCTGGGTTCGAATGGGCTGATCCATTCAGCCTAATTTTGGTCTGCCAAGGGCCTAGTTGGCCCCAGATTAAGTTAATGGGATCACCTCCCAATCCTAACTTAATCTATATGCTAACTATGACAATTAAGACATCAATACTGCAGATCGTGTTTCGGTGCGTCAATCGCTTCTTCCGGCGAGCTTCCGGCGAACTTCCGGTGAATATCTGATAAACCCTAGGCGATGCTCCGGCGGACTCCCGGCAAACTCCTGGACTTGCGATGATCTTCTTAGCGAGTTCCGACGAGCTTCTTTGGCAAGCTCCTGGACTTCTCGGATTGTTCTCTCAGAACCTCCGATGACCGTCCGGACTTCCGACGAACTCTCGAACCCCCAATGTGATCGTGGTCTTGACTCCGACTTAACACCTATTATATGTCTTACTTCCATCGTAGTTAATCTGGCACACTTATCTCAACATACGGAATAGATAACTAAATGATAATTGACTTCATCATCAAAATCTGAGATTCAACACCACTCGGCTCAAGGAAGTCACTTTGTCAACTCTTTTGGCCGGTCACTGGTGAAGCATCTGAGGTATGTCTCCAAGCACATGTTCACCACTTAAGTCTGGCCGTCGTTTTATGGGTGATATGTCATACTTATTTTCAATTTAGTGCCCTGCATTTGGAAGAACTCTGTCCAAAATCTGCTTATGAAGACCCTATCATGATCACTTACAATAGATCTCGGCATCCTATGCAATTTTACAATATTCTCCACAAAGATTCGAGCAATACTAGAAGCAATGTAGGGTTTACGAATAGCCCAAATGTGCACATAATTTATAAGGCGATCAACCACGACAAGAGTTGTAATTTTTCCTTATGATGAGGGAAGCCCTTTGATGAAGTCCTTTAATATATCAGTCCATATTTAGTTTCGGATGGGTAGAGGTTGCAGCTTTCCGGGGCTTGCCACTGTCTCGCTTGTATGTTGTTGACATACATCACATTTTGCCACAAATTTAGCAATAATATTTTTCATCCCTACCTAATAAAAATTTGCTTAATTCTCTTATAGGTTTTAAGGAACCCGGAGTGCCTGCCAGTGTGGAATGCATCTCTTGAAAGATGGTCTTTATGCAAGTAGAAATTGGCACAAGCATAATGCGTCCCTTATAGCGTAATTCTTTTGAGTCTCAACTATAACGAGCTACAGAGCTTGGTGCTTCCTCCAATTATTTTATGATCTTACTAGTCTCTGAATCTTCCTATCATTCCCTCTTAATATCCTTAAGGAAGTCACTGGTCATAAGTGATACAACAAAAAATTTGACTTGCTCGGGTAGCCGCGAAAGGGCATCTGAAACAACATTCGCTTTCCCCTTTTTGTAAGTTATTTCATAATCATATTCAAGAAGCTTTGTTACCTATTTTTGCTGCTTGGGGGAAGATATCTTCTTCTCCAAGAAATATTTAGGCTTTTATGGTCAGTCTTATTTGAAAGCGTCGCCCGATCAAGTACGGTATTCATTTGGTCATCGCATGCACAATCGCGAGCATCTCCTTATCGTAAATAGTCATCTTGAGATAGGAAGGAGATAATGCCTTCCTAGTATAAGTGAGGGGGTGGCCATCTTGCATTAGTATAGCACCAATTCTGACTCTGGAGGCATCGACTTCAATAACAAAACTCTTACTGAAGTCATGTAGCGTTAGTACAGGTTTTGTCATCATTGCGGCTTCAAGTTCATCAAAGGTGGTGGTAGCTTTGTCCAACCAATGAAAAACATCTTTTTTTAACAAGGAAGTAAGGGGTGCACTGATCTTTCCATAGTTTTTCACGAACTTGTTGTAGTAGCCTGTTAAACCGAGAAAGCTATGTAGCGATTTTATGTTCCTCGGGGTTGGCTAGTTCTGCATTGCTTCAATTTTGGAGAGGTCCACCGCCACACCTTCTTCTGATATGACATGCTCAAGAAAATCCATCTTTTGTTGAAGAAATCTACACTTCAATTTTTTGTTAAAAATAACATGTTCTCGTAAAATCGTCAAAACAAGTCATAAGTACTAAAAATGACTTTCAAGAGAAGGGCTGTAAATAAGGATATTGTTAAAGAAAACCAGCACAAACTTATGAAGATAATTTCGAAAAATATCATTTATTAGGCTCTGGAAGGTGGAGGGAACATTGGTGAGACCAAAGGTCATTACCAAAAATTTGTAGTGGCCGTTGTGTGTTTGAAAGGCGATTTTCGGTATGTTTTCTTTGCACACTCATATTTGATGATACCCGAATCGAAGGTCCAGCTTTGTGAAGACTCATGCTCCCTTTAATTCATCAAGAAATTCATATACTACTAGAATAGGGTATTTTTCCTTGATGGTTATGTTATTGAGAGCTCGGTAATCAATGCACATTCGCCATGTTCTGTCCTTCTTTCGTACGAGGAGCACTGATGAAGAATAGGGGCTGCAACTTGGTCGAATAACTCCTATTTCAAGTATCACTTTTATAATCCTTTCTATTTCATCCTTTTGGAGTTGTGGATACTGATATAATTGAAAATTCATCAAGCAATGGAAGTAGGTTGCGTGGTTCATCAAATATATCTGAAAATTCAGCAAGCAATGGAAGTAGGTTTAGAACTTCAAATTCTGTTGGCGCTACCTTAGTTTGCTGCTCAATTTGTACCAAAAAGCCACTGCATGCTTTGTGCAAAACCTTCTTCATTCATTGTGTGCAAATTATAGTTACGTCGCCCCCACGTTTCCTGTATAGTATCACTTGTTTTCCCTTATTGTAAAATTTCATAATTAGTTTCATAAAATTTCAAGAAATATCACCTAATATTGTCAACTATTCGATGCCAAGCATGGCCTCATAATCATCATGAGGGAGGAGGAAGAAATATACAATTATCTCTTGATCCTACTGCAACAATTTCATTCGTGGGCACCAATGATCACATTTCAAAATTCATCTATCGGTGAACTTAATGTTAAAACTATAGCAATTCTTAATAGGTAAGGCCATCTGAATAGCAACCTTATTGTTCATAAAATTATTAGTTCTCCTGGCGTCAATAAGAATGGTGATAGGTTGTTGCTTCAGAAGTCCTCCCACTTTCATCGTTTGCGGGTTCGCGAAATCGGTAAGGGCATGCATCATAATGTCAACTGGCTATTGTTCTTCATCCGTGACCTCTTCCTCATTCTCCTGAACCTCCTCCTCCATGTCTTCAAGGGGTTCAATCAGTATGAGGTGACCCCTTTTGCAGCGATGATTGCTGTTCCATGGCTCATCGCAATGCCAACAATGACCCTTTGCTGATCGGTCACGTAGTTCTTCTCTTGTCGATTTTTATGGTAGAGAAGGATGGCTGGGAGTAGAAGGAGGTTTATATGCCATGGGCCTAGGAGAGGTTCTCATCCTCTGAGCAACTTGGTTGAGTCTTTCTTCTTGTATTCAGGTGAAAGAAATTGCAGCTGTCACGTTACGGGGCTGCCGCACCTTAACCTCCCCTTTTATCTCTGGCTTGAGTCCTTCGATGAATGTTCTTAACAATTGATGGTTAATCGAATCACAAGCAAGGTAGGATAGCTTCTCAAACCTGGTTTGGTATTCTTGAATCATAGAGGTTTGTCAAATATTTGTGAGTTGGCTATTGATAGTTTCATATTCCGTAGGTCTAAAACGATTCAGCAGTGCATTCTTAAATTTATTCCATGTCGGAGCCCCATGATTGTATTCCAGCCAATTGTACCATTGAATAGCATCTCCTTCAAGGTGGATGACAGTAATTTCCACCATAGCATCATCCAACGTTTGGTAGTAGTGAAAGTAACGTTGGGCGCATGAAATCCAACCCGCTAGGTCTCCTTTTTCCCATCGTGGGAAGTCCACCCTCATGCATGGCTGAAGCATGTCCGAGGGCTATCCCTCTTTCTCTAGAGGCCTCTCTGAACTCTCTTCATACTAAAATTTGGTTGGACTTGATGGTTGTCCAATTCTGAATTCTGCAATCAAAGCGCGTAATTTATCCTCCAAGTGCAATTCAAGCCGCGATTCAATCCGAGAATCCCATGCTTCAAATCTGGCATCAATTGGATCTTGAGAAGCCATAGCATATGCCCATAGATCAGAGATGTCCCTATCCTTTTTTTGTCGATGGGTTATTGGAATGGGGTGGTGGAGGGTTTAGAAAGATTGAGGATCACAGAAAGGTACTTTAGTAGATTTTTATGTCTAAAGTATAGCAGTTGGATGTAAAAGGTCAGTGATTTATATTGAAAATTTTTTGATGAAATCAAAGAGAAATCTACTATTAGGAAGTACCAAAGCTGTCATAAAAATTTCATAGAGATTTGGATTGTGATAAGACCCTAAAGTCTTATCGTAGGCTCTGATACCAAATGATAAGACCATAAAGTCTTATCATAAAAAAGAAGAAGAGAAAGGGGATGATCACTTCGAGTGGATCGACCTCCTTAATCGCTTCGAGGGGATCAGCCCTCCTTGATCGCTTCGAGGGGATTGGCCTCCTAGGGTTTGTCAAAAGATAAAATAATATTTTTTATAGATTACTGAAAAGAAGTAGTTACAACCCTATTTATAGAGTTCCACCTAGAGTCCATCAGGACTTGAACTCTAATAATAACTAAATATTAAATAAACCTCTACTTGACTCTAATTGAACCAAACCGACTCAATAAACAACTGGACTAAACAGACTCAATAAACATTATTCAAAAGCTCAGAAAAAGGGTCCTAATAATTCCTCCCTCTTCAAATCAGCCTTGTCCTCAAGGTTGAGCAGCATCAATCTCAGGGAGCTTCTCTTTCAGCACTTTAGCCATAGACTATTTGCAACGCTTCACAACCCATTGATCAAGTAAGTATGGTCTCCACTTTTTGATAGTGTAAGCAATAGGTCGGACTTTCAGTGTAGTAATCGTTGCATGAAACTTCTGGCCTTGTATAATCAATTTTATCTTTGAACCTTTGCTATCACAAGTGAAAATCCATCCATCAACAATCTTTACTTCGAATCTATCATAGTCTTCAATGTGGTCGGCCAATCGATCAATAGTCTCATTATCCATAAAATTGTTAGTGCTACCAGTATCAATCAAAACTATAATAGGCTGATGCTATAGAGTTTCGACAACTTCCATAGTTTGCAGGTTAGAGTAGTTGGCTAATGTATGCATTGTATGTACGGTAGGTTCAACATCTTCATTAGAATTTATACCTTCATGATCGGAGTCCAACACTTCTGCTTTCGGTTCCTCTCCAATTGGCTCAATCATCTTATGTTGCCCTTGTTTACATTTGTGCCCTATACTCCACTTTTCATTATAGTACAAACCCCTTGTTGATCTTTCCTTGCTAATTTTTTTCTCATGTAGATGTGCAAATGAGATCGCAGCTATCATAGTGCGGGGTTGACGAGCCTTAACTTCACATCGGATCTCCGGATTAAGCCCTTCAAGAAATGTATTCGGAAGCTGTCGTTCTGACCAATCTCTAGCTTGATTTGACAATCTTTTAAACCTACTCTGATATTCCAACACTGTAGAAGTTTGAAAAATTTTGGCGAGCTAGCCATCAACATTCTCATATTCGGATGGACCAAATCGAAAAAGAAGCCCTCTTTTGAACTTCTCCCACGAAGGAACTCCGTAAACAGTTTCATACCAATCGTACCACTGGAGTGCATCTCCATCAAGCTAGATTGAGGCTATTTCCACCTTGGATTATTCTGGAGTTCTATGAAAATGGAAAAAATTTTCTGCCCTAGAGATCCAACTGGTCAGATCTCCATCTTTCCATCTCGAAAATTCCATCTTCATGTGTGAGTAATTTGTGTCACAATATTGGGGCTCTTTTCCTGTATTTTCAGATCTGTGCAATGTAGAACTTGAGCCCTCATTTTGTTAAAATTTGCTGAGGCTCTCCAGTAGGCTCTTTTTGAAATCATTAAGTGTTTCTTGTTGTTGGTTCTCAATTCTGATTTCCAATGCTTCCATTTGTGCTTTCACCGAGTTATCAGTGGTCATTGCGTAAGACTACAAATCTATAATCTCAACTCCTGTTTTTCGTGTCGGTCAAGGGCATCAACACTATCGATGCGAAGTTGCCGAGGGGGTGGACGCCAAGGGCAGTGCTGTGGTTGCTACGTTGGAGGAAGAGTAGCTGCCCTGTTTCTATCGCTGCATGAGGTGAGAGCGTCGGGGTTTGAAGGCGACTGCGTTGATGTGGCTGTAGCTACTATGACCCAAGGGGCGATCACTGAGCAACAGGGTTGACGCTGCGGTGATGGCAACCTGTGGTGATGGCAACATGTGGTTGTGGCAGAATATGCTAAGCAAGGGGGAGGCGGTGTTGATGCGGCCAAAGTTGAGAAGAGGAATCGGTGTTGCATGCGCTGCTGGGGTTGAGGCAAGGCAGCGTACTTGCTGCGGTTGCAGCGTTCGCTGTTGGAGGGCGGCTGCTACAGAATGAGGGGTTGGTCGTTGGCCGGGAGTGACGACAGTGGTTACAATCGGTGGCTGCGGCAGCAGAGGGTGCCACTATTTTTATTGCCATCGAAGGAGTTGGCCGAAAGGATCACGAGCGGTTGAGGAGAAGGCTGCGGTGGCTGGCAGCAGCGGTGGTCGCTGGCCAGAGTGCAGCATTGGCGGTGGAGAAGGAGGCAGCGAGGGTCACGACCGGGATCGACGGGGGCTACAGCAACAGAGGAAGCTCTGTTTCTGCAACCGTTGCAACGAGGGCTGTGGCAACCAGCGGCTGCGGCTGTGATCGTGCGACCGAGAAGCAGCGACAGCGGTGGAGAAGGAGGTGTTGGCGGTGTCACGGTTGGGAACAAGGGCAACCGGTGAGTTGCCCTGTTTCTGGTACTACGGATGCAGAGCAAGGAGGATAGGTTGCTGGGAGGCGTGCGGCGGTCATCGCATGGTGCCGCATGGCGGTGATGAGTCGGCTGGGCGACGATGGCACTGGAGGGGAAGAGGAGTGCTGGAGGCGGCGCGGTTGCGATCGACGAGGGTCTACGGCAACAGAGGAACTCTGTTTCTACAATCGTTGCAACAAGGGGCTTCGGCAACCGGCGGCTGGGGCTGTGACCCAAGGGGGGGTCACGGCTAGGGTTGTGGCTGGGAGGACGGCGGCGGTGATCGATCGGCCAGGAAGCAACGGCGGTGGTGGAGAAGGAGTTGCCCTGTAGCAGCAGTAGAGAAGAGGAGCAAGGCTACGACGGAGTGGGACGCTGACAGCGTCGTCTCCTAGCAGCGGTGATGGCTCGGGTGGGAGGCGGCGGTGGACTATGGCCGGAAGTGGGGCAAAGTCGGTTGCTGGCTGGAGAGCAACGACGGGCGGCAGGTGGGCAGGCAAGAAGTAGGGGAAGCAGGGGTGCGTGGCTGCGGTCGCTGCTTGTTCTTCTCTCTTTCTTTCTTTCTTTCTTTCGTTTTTTTTTTTTTTTGATAGCTTCGTTGCAACGAGAATGCCAAGGAACGCTGCTCTGATACCAAATGATAAGACCCTAAAGTCTTATCATAGGCTCTGATACCAAATGATAAGATCGACCCTAAAGTCTTATCGTACGCTCTAATACCAAATGATAAGTCTCAAAAGTCTTATCGTAAAAAAGAAGAAGAGAAAGGGGATGATCACTTCAAGGGGATCGGCCTCCTTGATCGCTTCGAGGGGATCGGCTTCCTTGATCGCTTCAAGGGGATTGGCCCTCCTTGATCGCTTCGAGGGGATCGGCCTCCTAGGGTTTGTCAAAAGACAGAATAATATTTTTCATAGATTATTGAAAAGAAGTAGTTACATCCCTATTTATAGAGTTCCACCTAGAGTCCATCAGGACTTGAACTATAATAATAAATAAATATTAAATAAACCTCTACTTGACTCTAATGGAACCAAACCAACTCAATAAACAATTGGACTAAACAGACTCAATAAACATTATTCAAAAGCTTAGAAAAAGGGTCCTAATAGATTGAAAAAAATACACTAGCAAGATCAAACAAACTGTGCTATGCGGTTGGAATTCTATAGTGCATTTAGCAGTTTGGACGTAAAAGATTAATAGTTTATACTGGAAATTTTTGACAAAACCAAAGGAAAATATGCTATTAGGAAGTGTCAAAGTTGTCATAAAAATTTCATAGATATTTGGATAGAAAATATACAGTAGCAAGATCAAACAAACTGTGCTATGCGGTTGGAATTCTATAGTGTATCTTTCGTCATAGAGATAAAAACTTTGCAACGAAAAGTTTATGCAGCAATATAGGAATAAATTTTTTTATTTTTGAATAAGGATAACTAAATTGTAGTTGCAGTAATATAGGAAACCAGAACTTGTTGCAATTCACAGGGAGATCAAAGGATGATCCGCGGTGGTGGAGATGACATCGGAATTTAGCGACGATCTTTTAAGCAATTGTGGGAATTGCTTTGGGCGGCTGTGGAGGGCTGATGGATGGCTATGGAAGGGTAGTGAGATGCCAAAAACGTTACTCTAATACCAATTGTTAGAACCCTAGTGGATTATAAGCTTGGGGTTGATCTCTTTATGGGATCGGCCTCCTTGGAACTCTATAGGAGTTCCTTCCTCCAAGTTGCTGCTCAAAGGCTGCTAAAAAGATTCACCTACTCCTTCTCAAAAGAGGATGAATACATGATTATTTATAGGGATTCTAAATCCTAACTCCTAAGATGACTCCTCAAGACTTCTACTTCTAACCAACTCCTAATAAGACTCCTACTCTAAGAAGCAACCTCCCAACTAACCCTTACCCTGGCCTCTTCATCTCTTTAATAGGGGTCGGTTAGGTAGGTTTTACATGAATGCCCATTTCAATAAAATTTAATTAGGACTCTCTGTTAGGACTCTAGCTTGGAGAGTCCTAATTGAGAGGGACATTCATGTAAAACTATTAGGACTCTAGCCAGGAGAGTCATAATTGAGAGGGACATTCTATTAGGACTCTAGCTAGGAGAGTCCTAATTGAGAGGGGCATTCATGTAGGAGGTTTTTTCTTAGAGAAGAATTAGGAGTTGTAAGGGAATAGGAGTCTTGAGTAGGAGTCCTATTAGGAGTTGGTTAGAAGTAAGAGTCTTAAGTAGGAGTCCTATTAGGAGTTAGGGTTTAGAAGCCCTATAAATAGCCATGTATTCCTTCTCTTTTCTTAGGCAATAGATGAATCTTTTCTGCAGCCTTTGAGCAGCAACTTGGAGGGAGGAACCCCTATAGAGTTCCAAGGAGGCCGATCCCCTAAAGAAATCAACCCCAAGTTTAGAATCTGCAAGGGTTCTAACACCTGGTATCAGAGCAGCATCCTTGGCATCTCGCTGCCCTTCCACTGCCATCCATCAGCCCTCCACAACCGCCCAAAGCAATTCCCACAATTGCTTAAAAGATCGTCGCCGAATTCCGCCATCATCTCCACCACCGCGGATCATCCTTTGATCTCCCCGTGAATTGCAACAGGTTCTGGTTTCCTACCTTACTGCTGCTGCAATTTAGTTATCCTTATTCGAAAATCCAAAAAAAAAAAACTGTTCCTATATTGCTGCATAAACCTTTCGTCACAAAGTTTTCATCTCTACGACGAAAGATACATTGCAGAATTCCAGCCGCATAGTACCATCTGTTTGATCTTGCTACTATGCTTTTTCTATCCAAATTTCTATGAAATTTTTATGACATCTTTGACACTTTCTAACAGCAGATTTCCCTTTGGTTTTTTTAAAAAATTCTCAATATAAACCATTGATCTTTTACGTCAAATCTGCTATACTTGAAAATCTGCACTGTAAAATTTCAGCCGCATAGCATTGTTTATTTGATATTGATACTACATTGTTTCTATCCAAATCTCTATGAAATTTTTATAATAGCTTTGAAACTTCCTAACAGTGGATTTCCCTTTGGTTTCATTAAAAAATTCTCAATATAAACCACTGATCTTTTACGTCCAATCTGCTATACCTAAAAATCTGTGCAGCAGAAAATTTCAGCCGCATATTGTTGCCTTAACCCATCTATTTGCAATCTTTTTTGAATGAAATTTCTTATACACATCATAGATCATCTTGGCATCTATCTAAGATTGATCTATTAAGAAATTTATCTCTAAAAATGATTTTATGTTGCTACAAATTTTTGTCGTAACCCGCTGAAATTTTTCGACGAGAATTCTGCAATCGTAACTTGCACCAATTTCCTTGCTGTTATACTGCCGAAATTTTCTTGATTAAATTAGATATATTTGCTGTCATATAAACTGTGATTTTGCTATCAATTCCCTCTTCAATTCTCTCAAGTTTTTGGTGGAAATTATGTCGAGAAACCATTGTTTCTTCGACGATAATTCTACTCTTACAAGACAGCACATACTTGCTGCAAACCACACTAGCCCTAAAACTCCACTAAACCATACCCTCAAACTGCACCTAAAACAGCCACAAAATAAGCCTAAATCGTAGCCTACATCCATCGATCCACCAATCCTTTCGACCATCACTTCCCTCAACTATACATGCCTTTAACCTGACAACAAAAGAGAGATCTTAACATCATAGATTTGGAGGAATATACTATGGCATCTAAGGAGGCAATCTATGCTAAATTCAAAGCCTTGGAGGTGCGAATGGAGGATAAGATTCGGACGCTCTTTACCGAACTAAGATTGGGCCGACCACTAAGCCCGAAAAAATCATATCACGGAGAGAGCTTTGCCCAATCGCACCAGGCTCAAAGAGATGAGTTCCAAGGGAGGGGAGGCTCTATGACTGAACCCAACTATCCATGCATGAGAGTGGACTTCCCTAGATGGGAAGAAGGAGAACCGATTGGTTGGATCTCGCTCGCGGAGCGATATTTTCAGTACCACAAAACCGTGGATGCATCTATGGTGAAAATTGCAGCTATACATCTTGAAGGGGATGCTATACAATGGTTTGACTGGTTTGAACATACTTATGGAGCCCTTTCATGGCAATAATTCAAAGAAGGACTACTGATCCGCTTCAGACCAACTGATTTCGAGAATATTGATGGACAACTAGCAAAGATCCGACAAACTTCCACCATTCAGGAGTACCAAACCAGGTTTGAAAGGTTATCTAATCAAACTCATGATTGGTCTCAAAAATAGCTATTGAGGACCTTCATTGAGGGCTTGAAGCCGGAGATCTGAGGAGAAGTTAAAGCGCGACAACCGTATACGCTTATGGCAGCCATCTCTTTCGCATGACATCAAGAGGAGCAATTGAACCATGAAGCTCGGAGGACTAGGGTCGCTCCTCAACCAGTAATATTGAAGCCCTCAGCCCCCCCTATTATTGACCAAGTCCCTACACCAAAGAGGTTAACAAGAGAAGAGCTTCGAGAGCGATATGCGAAGGGGTTATGTTGGCATTGTGACGAGCCGTGGAGCCGTGAGCATCGCTGTAGTAAAGGAGGACTTCTTATGATTGAACCGATAGAAGAAGAGGTCATTAAATATTCAGAAAAGAGCCTTGAACATGAAGAAAAAGATGCAGAAGAAGAGCCACAACTGACCAAAGTTACGGTACATACACTAGCTATAGTAGAGGTGTACCTAAAGCTGATCATGAATGTACCTAAAGCTTCTCCAAGCTTCTGTTTCACCTTCTCTGTAATGTACTCTTTGTAATTCCTATTCTAGTGCCCATCTTTGCTATAGTGGAGGTGTTAGGATCAATCCGACACTAAGAGAGGAGCGGGAGTGGGGGGGGGGGGGGTGGTGAATTAGTGCAGCGATAAAAATTATATTAATTTAAAAATTTTCGTTTGATAAAATTGTTTCAACAAAGCCTGTATTAGAAAGTAATGACCTAGAGTAAATGTAAAGTGTAGAGTGCAACTAAGTAATGAAAGAAAATAGTAAGGAAAAAACACACCAAATTTATAGTGGTTCGTTCGTTGTGACCTACGTCCACTTCCTATTCTTCCTCCGTCGAGGTCATCGGCATCCACCATTGGTCTTCTTTCAATAAGCAAAGACCAACCACCTTCTTACAAAGCTTTTCTCCTTTTCATGGGTCTAGGAGATAACTGTTAGGATCGGAGCGGCACTAAGAGGGGGGGGTGAATTAGTGCAGCGGTAAAGTGCGATAAACTTTTCGGCGATTTAAACACTTTTCGGAAACTTCGTACGATAAAAGTAACGTTTTCGTTTAAAATCATTTCGATTATGTTTTTAACTTGAAGGGATAAGTAAGATGGAGACAAAGCAATATAGCATTAAAGTGCAAATGGTTTATAGTAATATAAATGATAATAAGTAAATACAAACCAGAGATCACGCCGATTTTACAGTGGTTCGGTCAAATGACCTACATCCACTTGCGAGGCCCCTCTTCGATGAGGCTCCCACCTTCCACTAGCAAATATCTTGAAATGGAAGGGTAAATACCCCTCTTACAACTTTTACAAGAGGTTCACTCTCTTACAGATTTTCAACAAGAACGAAGGAGGTGAATACTAGCAAATTGAAAACAAGACTACCAAAGACTTTTCTAAGACCATTCTCTCAATTACTTGCTGCTCAAAAAGTTGTTGTCTCAACTGAGATTTGAGGGGTATTTATAGGCCTCAAGAGGATTCAAATTTGGGCTCCAAATTTGAATTCACGTTGGGTTCCCGATGTTGGCGGTGCCACCGCCTGTCAGTGGTGGTGCCACTGCCTGTCAGTGTCAGACACTGACAGTGCTGGGCGGTGCAACCTGTTAGGATCGAGAGCACTAAGAGTATAAGCGCAAGGGAATTAGTGCACTAAGGGGGTGAATTAGTGCAACGGAAAACTTTTTGCGATTAAAACGAAACTGCGTTCGAACGATAAAAATAATTTCTGTGTGAAAGTCGATTCTAAGAAAGATTAAAGTCAATCTATGCAGGCAGTTTGCAGCTATGATAAAAACCAGAATATAAGCGTAAACTGAAATCCGACGTTCGTACGAAGAAACTGATTTACGTCTAAATGCTGATTCGTAAATCACTTGATTAGGCAAGATGCAGTTTAAGCAAGAGTATAAAGGCAGTTTGCAGTTATGGTAAAGATCAAAACGTAAATGCAAACTGAAATATGATGATCGTACGAAAAAGCAGATTTACGTCTAAACGCTGATTCGAAAAGTGAAAGGATTGAAACCCGATCGTAAAAGCGTAGAAGGCAGTAAGCTTCAGAGGAGGTTTGCAGTAAAGAAAATATGCTCAAAGTAAATGCACACCGAGATTTAGAGTGGTTCGGTCAATCTTGAGCTACTCCACTTTTAGCTTCCTCCACCGACGAGGTCACCGACGTCAACTAGAGGCCTTCCTTCAATAGGCGAAGGCCAACCACCCTTTTACAGTTTCACTCCTTTTGACGGGCTTAGGAGACAACCCTTATAGAATTTTCTCTCCTCTCTTTACAACTCAGAACTTGGAAGAACAGAGGGAGAAGAACTTTTGGCCTCTACAACAATTTTGAGCTCTAAGAATCATAGAAAAAGATCAAGATTTCGGTGTATGTCTGTGTTCTTTCAGTGCTGAATGGGTGGGGTATTTATAGGCCCCATCCCAGTTCAAATTTGGAGCTCAAAACTGTCAATTCCCGGAATTCCGGGATCAGGCGGTTGCACCTCCTGATTGGAGCGGTTGCATCGCCTGGCAGAGCTTGAAGACTGAGCCTTTCGACGGTGCCACCTCCTTTCAAGGGCGGTTGCACCTCCTGCCAAAGCTCAAAGACTGAGCTCAGGCGGTTGCACCTCCTGACTAAGGCGATTGCATCGCCTGCCAGAGCTCGAAGACTGAGCTCAAGCGGTGCCACCTCTTGTCAAGGGTGGTTGCACCACCCAGTCTCGCTCCAAGACTGAGCCCAGGCGGTGCTACCTCCTCGCTGGGGCGGTTGCACCGCCTAGTCTCACTCAGAGACTGCCTCCTGGGTGGTGCTACCTCCTACCTTGGCGGTGCTACCTCCTAGCACTATTTCAGGTCCGAATGGGTTGATTCATTCGGCTCAATTTGGGTCTTTCAGGGCCCCGATTGCCCCAAGATTAAGTTAATGGGATCACCTCCCATTTCTAACTTAATCATTGTGCTAACTACGATTATTTCCTAAGACATTTACGGCAACTTGCTCCGGTATATCAATCGCTTCTTCTAGCGAGCTTCCGGCGAACTTCCGTCGATCATCCGATGAACCCTCGGTGATGCTCCTGCGGACTTCCGGCAAACTCCTGGACTTGTGATGATCCACTTGGCGAGTTCCGACGAGCTTCTTTGGCAAGCTCCTGGACTTCTCGGATTTGTTCCCGAAGAACCTCCGACGACCGTCCGAACTTCCGTAGAACTCTCGAACTCCCAACGTGATCATTGTCTTGACTCCGGCGCAACTCCTGCTACATGTCTTACTTTCATTGTAGTTAATCCTGCACATGTAAATAAAATTTCGATCGAGACAATTAATCCTAAGCAATTAACCAAGTTGTCCGGCATGTCATTGGTCCCTCGACGCTTCGTCCGATTCTTCGGCGCATCGTCCTTTCCTGCGGCCTATTACCCAATCGGCCAGTTAGCTTCGCAACTCCGATATCCTTGGCACAATACCCGCTCTTCTTGGCCCGATGCCCGAGTCCACGGCCCGAAGCCTTCTGTCGATACGTCGACCGATCCACCGGCCCGACGTCCAATCTTCTGACTTGTTCCTCCGGCACAACATGATTTTCCTGCTTTAATTGTCTCATCCTGATCGAGGCATCCTGCGTCACTCAAAACGTAGATTAAGTCATAAACATATATTAAGTAGTTTCATCATCAAAATATGAGATTCAACAATCTCCCCCTTTTTGATGATGACAACCACTTGATGACGGAGTTAAACTTAACTCCCGGAGTTTAAACAAACTCCCCCTATCAATATGCCATATTGATAAAATCTTGAATTCAAATTGAATTCAAGTCATTGCAATATTCATCATGAATACTTGCAACACGTCATTATGAACTTATGCATAAACTTATGCATAACATGTCATGTCATCAACATACTTCTCCCCCTTTGTCATCAACAAAAAGGAGAAGTACCACAATCAAGTGTTTATGATATTGGTTCAAATCATTGCATGAAAAACATAATATCAAGTTTTATCATCATGTAGTTTTGAAGCCAAAAAATTTACCAAATGTTACATCATGCTTAGAATATTCAAGCTATCAAGTTTTAGATATGCAAGTTTTACAACATACAAGATAGCACTTTTATAACATGCAAGCTAGCAATGTTGCAACATTTTAGAACTTGCAAGCTAGCAATTTAGAGATGTTCAAGAAGGCAACTCTTGCTTCTTGAAATGTACAAGTTGCAAGCTAGCAAATTTTTACGATATGCAAGTTTTGCTTCTTGAGATAGGCAAGATAGCACTTTTGCAATTTTTGTTTGGCAAGCTTGTGATGTTCAAGATATTCAAACGATGGTATCTATATGTCAGAATTCATTACATCCTATTATGCATGATCATTAACTCCTCATTTGTATTTCATGCATTATTTCATTTCATCTCATAAGGAATATCAAGAAGAGTTATTGGATGATGAGATAAATATTTTATGAATACACGGAATTGTATAAAAATCATATCATAAGTGTTTCATGTATTCATATTATCAAATGAAGCATATTATCATTTTTAAGATTCATTACATGAATAATGTCATTACTATTTCATCAAAATCAATTTCGAGATTTACACAATATCATGAAATCATTAATCTCGATAAGATGGGAAAAACACATTATAAAAAAAACTCATTCAGAATTCAAGTGATTTACAAGATATCATAAATGAATTTATCACTTGTATTTCATCAAAATCGAGAACTCTAGAGATAGAAAATGATTGAAGCATTTAACATGATTAAAGCATGATTCATATTTAAAGTGTATCTTATGTCGTAAATACGAATCAAGCATTTGTCAAATCTGAAATCATCCTCAAAATTACATTCAATAAATTCATATATGACAAGCATAGATTTATTGGAAAATCAATAAGATAGAGGATTACATTTCAAGTGTTCATCAATTGTAGCATTTCATCACATGGTAAGATATCAATGCGTAAAATTATGATACAAGTTCTTGATATCTTAACGCATGATGCAAACATGGCATAATGCAAATTTAGCAATCATAGCATTAATTCATATAAGCATTGCAAATATGGCAATCATATCAATTCATATATCTCTTGATGATGCAAGCATGGGATAATCATAGCATAGTGTTTATAGCATCAATTCATATATTTCTCCCCTTTTTTAAGTGTTTCATCTTAAGTGATCGATTTCATGTTAGCATGCCTTTTAATTTATGTCAAATGAAAACATGCATCAATTTTTAAAGCCACTGTTATTATCATGAAAATCGATAATCCATAATTATCATCATACATAATTTTAAAAATATATACTCATAACTTCAAATTAAACATGATTTAATAAACTTAAAATCAAGAAATAACAATGGACATCAACATGACACACATTATTACTTCTTAACCATGATTTCATATTTTCAATCAAAATCATTTTGTTTGTTTATCATAAAATATGCAATATTATCATTTTCAAAATTACTAGCATGATCATAATATAATTTTTTTTTAAACATTAATTCTAAACTAAAAAAGAAAATACATCATGAAAGCATCAAGTAATTTTAAAATAAATTAGGGGGATTTCGATTACCTCGCCTTTCTTGATTTTCTCCTTGGTTGCCTTCCTCTTCTTTGGCCTCTTCCTTCGATCAAGTTCATTGTCTAATTTAAATTTTTGTTTAATAAACTTATTAAGATTTAGTATTCGAAGTTCAATTTCATCATTGTCCTCATCACTTGAGTCATCGCTCAAGTGGTATTCATTTGTTTGGAGTTCGAAATCCTTCCTGTTTTTTGGAAGGTGGTTCTCAAGTTCTTCACGTGCATTGCACGTCATTTCATATGTGATCAAAGAACCAATTAGTTCTTCAAGTGGAAATTGATTCAAGTTTTTCGATTCTTGAATAGCAGTTACTTTTGAATCCCAAGGTTTAGAAAGTGAGCGCAAAATCTTGTTTACGAGTTCAAAATCCGTAAAACATTTTCCAAGAGCTCTTAAACTATTGACAACATCTGTGAAACGGGTGTACATGTCGCCTATAGTCTCGCTTGGTTGCATTCGAAAAAACTCAAAATCATGCAATAAAATGTTAACTTTCGAGTCTTTGACTCTACTAGTTCCCTCGAGCGTGATTCCAAGTGTTCGCCAAATGTCAAAAGCCGTTTCGCACGTAGAAATCCGATTGAACTCATTTTTGTCTAAAGCGCAAAATAAGGCAATCATAGCCTTTGCGTTTAAAGAAAAATACTTCTCCAAATCCGACCATTCATTCATCGGTTTAGAGGGAAGTTGAAAATCGTTTTCATTGATATTCCATAAATCCAAATTCATAGAAGTCAACATAACTCTCATTCGAGTTTTCCAATAAGTGTAGTCCAATCCGTTAAACAATGGTGGACGAAAAACCGATAAACCCTCTTGAAAGCCATGAAGAGCCATTTCTCTCGGGTGTAAATCCGAAATGAGAAATACCGGGCTCTGATACCAATTGTTAGGATCGAGAGCACTAAGTGGGGGGGGTGAATTAGTGCAGCGGAAAACTTTCTGCGATTAAAACGAAACTGCATTCGAACGATAAAAACAATTTCTGTGTGAAAGTCGATTCTAAGCAACATTAAAGTCAATCTATGCAGGCAGTTTGCAACTATGATGAAACCCAGAATATAAGCGCAAACTGAAATCCGACGTTCGTACGAAGAAACTGATTTACGTCTAAATGCTGATTCGTAAATCACTTGATTAGGCAAGATGCAGTTTAAGCAAGAGTATAAAGGCAGTTTGCAGTTATGGTAAAGATCAAAATGTAAACGCAAACTGAAATATGATGATCGTACGAAAAAGCAGATTTACGTCTAAACGCTGATTCGGAAAGTGAAAGGATTGAAACCCGATCGTAAAAGCGCAGAAGGCAGTAAGCTTCAGAGGAGGTTTGCAGTAAAGAAAATATGCTCAAAGTAAATGCACACCGCGATTTAGAGTGGTTCGGTCAATCTTGAGCTACTCCACTTTTGGCTTCCTCCACCGACGAGGTCACCGACGTCAACTAGAGGCCTTCCTTCAATAGGCGAAGGCCAACCACCCTTTTACAGTTTCACTCCTTTTGACGGGCTTAGGAGACAACCCTTACAGAATTTTCTCTCCTCTCTTTACAACTCAGAACTTGGAAGAACAGAGGGAGAAGAACTTTTGGCCTCTACAACAATTTTGAGCTCTAAGAATCACAGAAAAAGATCAAGATTTCGGTGTATGTTTGTGTTCTTTCTGTGCTGAATGAGTTGGGTATTTATAGGCCCCATCCCAGTTCAAATTTGGAGCTCAAAACTGTCAATTCTCGGAATTCCGGGATCAGGCGGTTGCACCTCCTGTCAGGGGCGGTTGCACCTCCTGCCAGAGATCGAAGACTGAGCTCAGGCGGTTGCATCGCCTGCCAGAGCTCGAAGACTGACTTCAAGCGGTGCCACCTCTTGTCAAGGGCGGTTGCACCGCCCAGTCTCGCTCGAAGACTGAGCCCAAGCGGTGCTACCTCCTGGCTGGGGTGGTTGCACCACCCAGTCTCGCTCGGAGACTGCCTCTTGGGTGGTGCTACCTCCTACACTGGCGGTGCTACCTCCTAGCACTATTTCAGGTCCGAATGGGTTGATTAATTCAGCTCAATTTGGGTCTTTCAGGGCCCCAATTGCCCCAAGATTAAGTTAATGGGATCACCTCCCATTTCTAACTCAATCATTGTGCTAACTATGATTATTTCCTAAGACATTTACTGCAACTTGCTTTGGTATGTCAATCGCTTCTTCCAGCGAGCTTCCGGCGAACTTCCGTCGATCATCCGATGAACCCTCGGTGATGCTCCTGCGGACTTCCGGCAAACTCCAGGACTTGCGACGATCCACTTTGCGAGTTTCGACGAGCTTCTTTGACAAGCTCCTGGACTTCTCGGATTTGTTCCCGCAGAACCTCCGACGACCGTCCGAACTTCCGTAGAACTCTCGAACTCCCAACTTGATCATTGTCTTGACTCCGGCGCAACTCCTGCTGCATGTCTTACTTTCATTGTATTTAATCCTGCACATGTAAACAAAATTTCGATCGAGACAATTAATCCTAAGCAATTAACCAAGTTGTCCGGCATGTCATTGGTCCCTCGACGCTTTGTCCGATTCTTCGGCGCATCGTCCTTTCCTGCGGCCTATTACCCAATCGGCCAGTTGGCTCCACAACTCCGATATCCTTGGCATAATACCCGCTCTTCTTGGCCCGATGCCCGAGTCCACGGCCCGAAGCCTTCTGTCGATATGTCGACCGATCCACCGGCCCAACGTCCAATCTTCTGACATGTTCCTCCTGCACAATATGATTTTCCTGCTTTAATTGTCTAATCCTGATCGAGGCATCCTGCGTCACTCAAAACGCAGATTAAGTCATAAACATATATCAAGTTGTTTCATCATCAAAATACGAGATTCAATAATCTCCCCCTTTTTGATGATGACAACCACTTGATGACGGAGTTAAACTTAACTTCCGGAGTTTAAACAAACTCCCCCTATCAATATGTCATATTGATAAAATCTTGAATTCAAACTGAATTCAAGTCATTGCAATATTCATCATGAATATTTGCAACACGTCATTATGAACTTATGCATAAACTTATGCATAACATGTCATGTCATCAACATACTTCTCCCCCTTTGTCATCAACAAAAAGGAGAAGTACCACAATCAAGTGTTTATGATATTGGTTCAACTCATTGCATGAAAAACAAAATATCAAGTTTTATCATCATGTAGTTTTGAAGCCAGAAAATTCACCAAATGTTACATCATGCTTAGAACATTCAAGCTATCAAGTTTTAGATATGCAAGTTTTACAGCATACAAGATAGCACTTTTATAACATGCAAGCTAGTAATGTTGGAACATTTTAGAACTTGCAAGCTAGCAATTTAGAGATGTTCAAGAAGGCAACTCTTGCTTCTTGAAATGTGCAAGTTGTAAGCTAGTAAATTTTTACGATATGCAAGTTTTGCTTCTTGAGATAGGCAAGATAGCACTTTTGCAATTTTTGTTTGGCAAGCTTGTGATGTTCAAGATAACAAGCTCTTTCTTCTCTTTTGAGAAGTGTCATTTTTGCTTTCTTTGCAAAGTGCAAGCTAGCAAAATGCCAAACTAGCAAGAGATAATGTTTTACATGAGGCAAGCAAACAATTTGGCAAGTGTTACATTTGCATCTTCTCTTTAGATGTGCAAGAAAATAAACAAGTTTTTGCATTTTCTTGACATTTCAAGCTAGCAATTATCGGTGATGTTCAAGATAGCAATTTCTTCTCTTTTGTAATTTTTGCCTTTTTCTTGAATTGTGCTAGCAATCTATCTCCCCCTTTGTCATTGTCAAAAAGAAGGGAAAAACCCTTTACATCAATTTCTAAATCATAACAAAGGTAAGTAATCATTCTTATTTGTGCATCATTATAGTTTCAATGCACAAATTCATTAACATTACATTTCATTTTTTTTTATGCACGATACCGAAAAATCAATCATCATCATGAGCATACAAACATGATATTCAAGCATTCATGATATATCATTTTGGCAACATGATCATAGATATTCAAACGATGGTATCTATATGTCAGAATTCATTACATCCTATTATGCATGATCATTAACTCCTCATTTGTATTTCATGCATTATTTCATTTCATCTCATAAGGAATATCAAGAAGAGTTATTGGATGATGAGATAAATATTTTATGAATACACGGAATTGTATAAAAATCATATCATAAGTGTTTCATGTATTCATATTATCACATGAAGCATATTATCATTTTTAAGATTCATAACATGAATAATGTTATTACTATTTCATGAAAATCAATTTCGAGATTCACACAATATCATGAAATCATTAATCTCGATAAGATGGGAAAAGTATTTTCTTTTTAAATGATTCTTTTAACACATCTTAAAAAAAACTCATTCATAATTCAAGTGATTTACAAGATATCATAAATGAATTTATCACTTGTATTTCATCAAAATCGAGAACTCTAGAGATAGAAAATGATTGAAGCATTTAACATGATTAAAGCATGATTCATATTTAAAGTGTATCTTATGTCGTAAATACGAATCAAGCATTTGTCAAATCTGAAATCATCTTCAAAATTACATTCAATAAATTCATATATGACAAGCATAGATTTATTGAAAAATCAATAAGATAGAGGATTACATTTCAAGTGTTCATCAATTGTATCATTTCATCACATGGTAAGATATCAATGCGTAAAATTACGATACAAGTTCTTGTTATCTTAACGCATGATGCAAACATGGCATAATGCAAATTTGGCAATCATAGCATCAATTCATATAAGCAGTGCAAATATGGCAATCATATCAATTCATATATCTCTTGATGATGCAAGCATGGGATAATCATAGCATAGTGTTTATAGCATCAATTCATATATTTCTCCCCTTTTTTAAGTGTTTCATCTTAAGTGATCGATTTCATGTTAGCATGCCTTTTCATTTATGTCAAATGAAAACATGCATCAATTTTTAAAGCTACTGTTATTATCATGAAAATCGATAATCTATAATTATCATCATACATAATTTCAAAAATATATACTCATACCTTCAAATTAAACATGATTTAATATACTCAAAATCAAGAAATAACAATGGACATCAACATGACACACATTATTACTTCTTAACCATGATTTCATATTTTCAATCAAAATCATTTTGTTTGTTTATCGTAAAATATGCAATATTAACATTTTCAAAATTACTAGCATGATCATAATATAATTTTTTTTTTAAACATTAATTCTAAACTAAAAAAGAAAATACATCATGAAAGCATCAAGTAATTTCAAAATAAATTAGGGGGATTTCCATTACCTCATCATTGAAAGTGGTTAAGGCGTAGTTTACTACCTCGCCTTTCTTGATTTTCTCCTTGGTTGCCTTTATCTTCTTTGGCCTCTTCCTTCAATCAAGTTCATTGTCTATTTTAGATTTTTGTTTAATAAACTTATTAACATTTAGTATTCGAAGTTCAAGTTCATCATTGTCCTCATCACTTGAGTCATCACTCAAGTGGTATTCATTTGTCCGGAGTTCCAAATCCTTCCTGTTTTTTGGAAGGTGGTTCTCAAGTTCTTCACGTGCATTGCACGTCATTTCATATGTGATCAAGGAACCAATTAGTTCTTCAAGTGGAAATTGGTTCAAGTTTTTCGATTCTTGAATAGCAGTTACTTTTGAATCCCAAGGTTTAGAAAGTGAGCGCAAAATCTTGTTTACGAGTTCAAAATCCGAAAAACATTTTCCAAGAGCTCTTATACTATTGACGACATCCGTGAAACGGGTGTACATGTCGCCTATAGTCTCGCTTGGTTGCATTCGAAAAAACTCAAAATCATGCAATAAAATGTTAACTTTCGAGTCTTTGACTCTACTAGTTCCCTCGTGCATGATTTCAAGTGTTCACCAAATGTCAAAAGTCGTTTCGCACGTAGAAATCCGATTGAACTCATTTTTGTCTAAAGCGCAAAATAAGGCATTCAGAGCCTTCGCGTTTAAAGAAAAATACTTCTTCTCCAAATCCGACCATTCATTCATCAGTTTAAAGGGAAGTTGAAAATCATTTTCAACGATATTCCATAAATCCAAATTCATAGAAGTCAAGAAAACTCTCATTCGAGTTTTCCAATATGTGTAGTCCAATCCGTTAAACAATGGTGGACGAAAAACCGATAAACCCTCTTGAAAGCTATGAAGAGCCATTTCGCTTGGGTGTAAATCCGAAATGAGAAATACCGGGCTCTGATACCAATTGTTAGGATCGAGAGCACTAAGTGGGGGGGGGTGAATTAGTGCAGCGGAAAACTTTCTGCGATTAAAACGAAACTGCGTTCGAACAATAAAAACAATTTCTGTGTGAAAGTCGATTCTAAGCAAGATTAAAGTCAATCTATGCAGGCAGTTTGCAGCTATAATGAAAACCAGAATATAAGCGAAAACTGAAATCTGACGTTCTTACTAAGAAACTGATTTACGTCTAAATGCTGATTCGTAAATCACTTGATTAGGCAAGATGCAGTTTAAGCAAGAGTATAAAGGCAGTTTGCAGTTATGGTAAAGATCAAAACGTAAACGCAAACAGAAATATGATGATCGTATGAAAAAGCAGATTTACGTCTAAACGCTGATTCGAAAAGTGAAAGGATTGAAACCCGATCGTAAAAGCGCAGAAGGCAGTAAGCTTCAGAGGAGGTTTGCAGTAAAGATAATATGCTCAAAGTAAATGCAAACCGAGATTTAGAGTGGTTCGGTCAATCTTGACCTACTCCACTTTTGGCTTCCTCCACTTTTGGCTCGCTCGGAGACTGCCTCCTGGGCGGTGCTACCTCCTAGCACTATTTCAGGTCCGAATGGGTTTATTCATTCGGCCCAATTTGGGTCTTTCAAGGGCCCGATTGCTCCAAGATTAAGTTAATGGGATCACCTCCCATTTCTAACTTAATCATTGTGCTAACTACGATTATTTCCTAAGACATTTACTGCAACTTGCTCTGGTACGTCAATCGCTTCTTCCGGCGAGCTTCCGGCGAACTTCCGTTGATAATCCGATGAACCCTTGGTGATGCTCCTACGGACTTCCGGCAAACTCCTGGACTTGCGACGATCCACTTGGCGAGTTCCGACGAGCTTCTTTGGCAAGCTCCTGAACTTCTCGGATTTGTTCCCGCAGAACCTCCGACGACCGTCCGAACTTCCGTAGAACTCTCGAACTCCCAACGTGATCATTGTCTTGACTCTGGCGCAACTCCTGCTGCATGTCTTACTTTCATCGTAGTTAATCCTGCACATGTAAACAAAACTTCGATCGAGACAATTAATCCTAAGCAATTAACCAAGTTGTCCGGCATATCATTGGTTCCTCGACGCTTCGTCCGATTCTTCGGCGCATCGTCCTTTCCTGCGGCCTATTGCCCAATCGGCCAGTTGGCTCCGCAACTCCGATATCCTTGGCACAATACCCGCTCTTCTTGGCCCGATGCCCGAGTCCACGGCCCGAAGCCTTCTGTCGATACGTCGACCGATCCACCGGCCCGACGTCCAATCTTCTGACATGTTCCTCCGGCACAACATGATTTTCCTGCTTTAATTGTCTCATCTTGATCGAGGCATCCTGCGTCACTCAAAACTTAGATTATGTCATAAACATATATCAAGTAGTTTCATCATCAAAATACGAGATTCAACACAACCGCCCATTCTGGCGGTGCCACCGCCAAACACTTCGGTTCACTTATTGGGCTTCAAATTTAGCCCAAACCAAGTCTAATATTGGGCCCAGTTGGCCCCTAACCAGGATATAGGATTATCTCTTAATCCTAATCCTAATTACAAGTGAACTACATAACAAAACACATCCTAAGCAAGTTTTCAACCGCGAACGTCGAGTCTTGTTCCGGCGAGCTTTCCGACGAACTTCTTCCGACGGACTCCCAGCAAGCTCCCGAACTTGTGATGACTTTAACAAGTAGCCGAGCCTTCTCGGTGATCTCTGTGAACCTCCGATGATCTCTTCGGCAAACTTCCGAAAATTCCGACAGGTTCCCGATCTCTTCTCGGTTGGTTCCGGTAGTATCTCCGACGATTTTTCAGACTCTTAAACGTCCATCGAAGTTGACTCCGGTATTCTTGCTTTGTGTTTTCTGGTTATCATGGTTACTCCTGCACACTTAACTCAATATTATGGATTAGATCAATTAACCCATCAATTGATTTTATTATCAAAATCCGAGATTTAACAATCTCCCCCTTTTTGTTGATGACAATCAATTGATGACGGAGTTAAACATAACTCCTCCTATCTATATGCCATATTATGAGAAGGTAAAACACTTGAATTCTATCCCATGGAATTCAAGCATAAACCGATAATTTCTAACCGTAGAACTTATCGTTATTCTCATTAAGCATAAGTAAATGCGAAACTTCGATGAAAATCATTTTCAAGTAGACTGATAAGAGACAATTTTTACTACGACAGGAGATAAAGATTTTCAACATGAATTTCATGATATACATGTTAGACATGCTTTCAATATGATCAATCGATCTTGCGATATTCTCAAGGATTTTGCAAGGCATATATGTCATGCTATTAAAATGATACAAGTCATCACTTTTCTCCCCCTTTGTCATCAACAAAAAGGGAATGAGACTTGAAGCACATAATTCGTCATACAAAGATTTTATCATTGATCATACATCATTCATCTATATTATCATTGATCATACAAAGATTTTATCATTCAAAATTAAGTATGCTGAAATCTTTACGTAGAGTTCATCTTAAAGGAAAATTCAGCATTCATCCATATTATCAAATTTCTTCTTTCTATAAATAACAAAAATTGTAGATATACAAAGAAGAGATTGGGATAAGAAAAAAAATTTCAAGTAGTAACTCCAATAAGTCAAGATCATAATTCGAATACAAATCCATTCAAATTCAATTCGTCAACTGGAAACTCATAATCAAGCCATCAAAATCAATTTCGAGATTCAAAATATCATAACATCATTAATCTTGATCAGATGGGAGCGGTGTTTGACTCAAGATAGGATAAGATAATTTAACAAGTCATTTAGAATCGAAAGAGAAGGATCAGATTCACCGAGGAACGGAGAGAGAATAAAAAACTTTACGAAAAATCCATTCAAACAAGTTTATTCTTAGGGACAATTTAACATACCTAATTCCCTTCTAATGAATTTCAATTGGTCGTCATTCAAAGCTTTTGTCAATATATCTGCTAATTGATGCTTTGTGTCAATGAATTCTAGAACAACATCATTGTTAAGGATATGATCGTGTATGAAATGATGCCTAACGTCGATGTGCTTAGTTCTAGAGTGCTGAATTGGATTTTTAGTAAGACATATGGCACTAGTATTATCACATTTTATGGGAATGTTTTTAAAGTGAATTCCATAGTCTTCTAATGTATTTTTCATCCAAACAACTTGTGCACAGCATGCACTTGCAGCAATGTATTCGGCTTCCGCCGTAGATATTTTTTGTATTGTCTTGTAGTGTCCCGGTTTTGTACACTCATAGCAAATCACTTGGTCCTTTTGTTCAACTTTATTTTTTATATTATTTTTAAATTTGTTCTTTCTTAAATATTTTTTAAATTTTTGAGTCAAAAGTGCAATGTCATTGTCACTGTCCTCAACACTTGATGTTCCTTTCAAGTGATCTTCTTGTGATGTAAGTGTCATATCCTTCCTGTTCTTTAGAAGGGGGTTCTCGAGCTCATCATGAGCTTGACATGTTATTTCGTAGGTCATTAGAGACCCAATAAGTTCTTCAAGAGGGAATGTTTTGAGGTCCTTGGCCTCTTGAATGGCCGTAACTTTTGGATCCCAACTTTTAGGAAGAGATCTTAGGATTTTGTTTACTAGTTCAAAGTTAGAAAAATCTTTACCAAGAGCTTTGAGTCCATTGATGACATCCGTGAAACGGGTCTACATGTATCCGATGGACTCACTTGGTTTCATTCGGAAAAGTTCGTAAGAGTGCACAAGGATATTGATTTTGGACTCTTTCACTCGGCTAGTGCCTTCATGAGTGACTTCAAGAGTTCTCCAAATATCAAAAGCCGAATCACAAATTGAAATACGATTAAATTCATTTTTGTCTAGTGCACAAAATAAGGCATTCATAGCCTTTGCATTTAAAGCAAAAACCTGCTTCTCTGATTCATTCCATTCGCTCATCGGAAGAGAAGATTTTTGAAATCCGTTTTCGACAATAGTCCAAAGCTCAAAATCCATGGAAATGATGAAGATCCTCATATGGGTCTTCCAATACGTGTAATCCGACCCATTAAATATAGGTGGACGTGTGATAGAGTGTCCCTCATGCATGCCGGAGTAAGCCATCTCTCTTGGGTATTAAACCAAATATGAGAGTGAGCCTTTCTCTGATACCAATTGTTAGGATCGGAGCGACACTAAGAGGGGGGGGTGAATTAGTGCAGCGGTAAAGTGCGATAAACTTTTTGGCTTGAGGACAATCTCTTTTTGGTGATAGAGTGAGCCTTTCTCTTTTTGGCTTGAAGACAATCGTTCTTGTAGTGTCCCAGTTTTTTACACTCATAGCAAATCACTTGGTCCTTTTGTTCAACTTTATTTTTTGTATTATTTTTAAATTTGTTCTTTCTTAAATATTTTTTAAATTTTTGAGTCAAAAGTGCAATGTCATTGTCACTGTCCTCATCACTTGATGTTCCTTTCAAGTGATCTTCTTGTGATGTAAGTGTCATATCCTTCCTGTTCTTTAGAAGGGGGTTCTCGAGCTCATCATGAGCTTTACATGTCATTTCGTAGGTCATTAGAGACCCAATAAGTTCTTCAAGAGGGAATGTTTTGAGGTCCTTGGCCTCTTGAATGGCCGTAACTTTTGGATCCCAACTTTTAGGAAGAGATCTTAGGATTTTGTTTACTAGTTCAAAGTTAGAAAAATCTTTACCAAGAGCTATGAGTCCATTGATGACATCCGTGAAACGGGTGTACATGTATCCGATGGACTCACTTGGTTTCATTCGAAAAAGTTCGTAAGAGTGCACAAGGATATTGATTTTGGACTCTTTCACTCGGCTAGTGCCTTCATGAGTGACTTCAAGAGTTCTCCAAATATCAAAAGCCGAATCACAAATTGAAATACGATTAAATTCATTTTTGTCTAGTGCACAAAATAAGGCATTCATAGCCTTTGCATTTAAAGCAAACACCTGCTTCTCTGATTCATTCCATTCGCTCATCGGAAGAGAAGATTTTTGAAATCCGTTTTCGACAATATTCCAAAGCTGAAAATCCATGGAAATGAGGAAGATCCTCATATGGGTCTTCCAATACGTGTAATCTGACCCATTAAACATAGGTGGACGTGTGATAGAGTGTCCCTCATGCATGCCGGAGTAAGCCATCTCTCTTGGGTATTAAACCAAATATGAGAGTGAGCCTTTCTTTGATACCAATTGTTAGGATCGGAGCGGCACTAAGAGGGGGGGGTGAATTAGTGCAGCGGTAAAGTGCGATAAACTTTTTGGCGATTTAAACACTTTTCGGAAACTTCGTACGATAAAAGCAACGTTTTCGTTTAAAACCGTTTCGATTGCGTTTTTAACTTGAAGGGATAAGTAAGATGGAGACAAAGCAATATAGCATTAAAGTGCAAATGGTTTGCAGTAATATAAATGACAAAAAGAAAATGCAAACCAGAGATCACGCCGATTTTACAGTAGTTCGGTCAAATGACCTACATTCACTTGCGAGGCCCCTCTTCGATAGGCTCCCACCTTCCACTAGCAAATCTCTTGAAATGGAAGGGTAAATACCCCTCTTACAACTTTTATAAGCAGTTCACTCTCTTACAGATTTTCAGCAAGAAAGAAGGCGGTGAACACTAGCAAATTGAAAACAAGACTAGCAAAGACTTTTCTAAGACCTTTCTCTCAATTACTTGCTGCTCAAAAAGTTGTTATCTCAGCTGAGATTTGAGGGGTATTTATAGGCCTCAAGAGGATTCAAATTTGGGCTCCAAATTTGAATTCTCGTTGGGTTCCCGATGCTGGTGGTGCCACCGCCTGTCAGTGCCGGTGCCACCGCCTGTCAGTGTCAGACACTGACAGTGCTGGGCGGTGCAACCGCCTAGTCTGGCGATGCCACCGCCAGACACTTTGGTTCACTTGTTGGGCTTCAAATTTAGCCCAAACCAAGTCTAATTTTGGGCCCAGTTGGCCTCTAACCAGGATATAGGATTATCTCTTAATCCTAATCCTAATTACAAGTGAACTACATAACAAAACACATCCTAAGCAAGTTTTCAACCGCGAACGTCGAGTCTTGTTCCGGCGAGCTTTCCGACGAACTTCTTCCGACGGACTCCCAACAAGCTCCCGAACTTGTGATGACTTTAACAAGTAGCCGAGCCTTCTCGGTGATCTCCGTGAACCTCCAACGATCTCTTCGGCGAACTTCCGAAAATTCCGATAGGTTCCCGATTTCTTCTCGGTTGGTTCCGGCAGCATCTTCGACGATTCTTCGGACTCTTAAACGTCCATCGAACTTGACTCTGGTATTCTTGCTTTGTGTTTTCTAGTTATCGTAGTTACTCCTGCACACTTAACTCAATAATATGGATTAGATCAATTAACCCATCAATTGATTTTATCATCAAAATCCGAGATTCAACAATAATGCTTACAAGTCTCATACCTCTTTTCTAATGATTACAAAGCTGAAGAAATAGGAGGCCCCTTAGCACTTTTACAACACTTTTACACCCCAACACTTAAAGATTTTTTCATACCTTTTTACTCTCTTTGTTACCCTATTATGCAGAAAGGAGTGGGGTATTTATAGGCCCCAAAGGGTTTGGAATTGGAGCCAAAAAGTGTCTCGTACTAAATTTTTGGGTTGAGAAGGCAAAGGTTACCTGACTTCGCCCGCCTCCTCGAGGTTGTGCTTCATGCATCGAGCTGGTTACTGGCCTTCGTCTGCTCTTTACTCACACTTTTGAAGCACTTGAAGTGTTTGTACTCCTTGCGTTGAGTTAGCTATTGTGATTCACCTTCTCAATGCGATCGAACTTCTAGAATTCAAGAAGTTTTCACCCCAACTTGGAGTAATTCTCTAATAGATTTGGTCGCCTCTAGGATTGTACCATCTTCTCCATCAACCCTGTCGCCTACTCCCTTGAGTAGCAAAGGTACAGCACCGCGTACTGCATGCTTCATTCCTTAGTCGTTCACTCTTGCATGACCCGAAGTCCTGCACTTTCGGCTATCTTGATGAGAAGTTCATTGACACCAGTCTTACGAAGTTCCTTGGCCTCTGCCCTTAAGTCTTGTCTCGATACTTGTAGTTTGCCTCTGCATGCTCCGCCTCCTTGGCCCCTTTCATGACCAAGCACTCTCCCTCCATGAGAGCAAATGATCAATGACTTTCGCGGAAGTCCCGCCTCTGCGGTACCATTGTTGAATCTCGGATTTTGATGATTAAGTCAATTGTCATTTGTTATCTAATTCATATGTTGAGATAAGATAAGTGTGCAGGATTAACCACAATAAAAGTAAGACATGCAGCAGGAGTTGCGCCGGAGTCAAGATAATGATCACGTTGGGAGTTCGAGAGTTCGACGGAAGTTCGGACAGTCGTCAGAGGTTCTGCAGGAACAAATCTGAGAAGTCCATGAGCTTGCCAAAGAAGCTCGTCGGAACTCGCCAAGTGGATCGTCGCAAGTCCAGGAGTTTGCCGGAAGTCCGTAGGAGCATCACTGATGGTTTATCGGATGATCGACGAAAGTTCGCTGGAAGCTCGCCAAAAGAAGCAATTGACGCACTAGAGCAAGTTGTAGTAAATGTCTTAGGGAATATTATAGTTAGCACAATGATTAAGTTGGAAATGGGAGGTGATCCCATTAACTTAATCATGGGGCAATTGGGCCCTTGAAAAACCCAAATTGGGCCGAATGGATCAACCCATTCGGACCCTGATTTCTGCCAGGAGGTTGAACCGCCCAAGGCAGGAGGTTGCACCGCCTGGGCTCAGTCTCCGAGCGAGACTGGGAGGTGCAACCGCTCTAGTCAGGCGGTGGCACCGCCTGGGTTCAGTCTCCGAGCGAGACTGGGTGGTGCAACCTCCCCTGACAGGAGGTGGCACCGCTTGGGCTCGGTCTCCGAGCACTGGCTGAGCGGTGCAACCGCCTTAGTCAGGAGGTTGCACCGCTTGAGCTCGGTCTTCGAGCTCTGGCAGGAGGTGCAACCGCCCCTGACAGGAGGTGGCATCGCCCAGAGGCTCAGTCTTCGAGCTCTGCTAGGCAGTGCAACCGCTCCAGTCAGGAGGTACAACCGCCTGATCTCGGAATTCCAGAAATTGACAGTTTTGAGCTCCAAATTTGAACTGGGTTGGGGCCTATAAATACCCCACCCATTCAGCACTGAAAGGACACAGAATACACACCGAAATCTTGATCTTGTTTTGTGATTTTTAGAGCTCAAAATTGTTGTAAAGGCCAAAAGTCCTTCTCCCTCTTTTCTACCAAGTTCTGAGCTGTAAAGAGAAGAGAGAAAATTCTGTAAGGGTTGTCTCCTAAGCCCGTCAAAAGGAGTGAAACTGTAAAAGGGTGGTTGGCCTTCGCCTATTGAATGAAGGCCTCTAGTTGACGTCGGTGACCTCGTCGGTGGAGGAAGCCAAAAGTGGAGTAGGTCAAGATTGACCGAACTACTCTAAATCTCGGTTTACATTTACTTTGAGCATTTTATCTTTACTGCAAACCTCCTCTAAAACTTACTGCTTTCTGCGCATATACGATCGGGTTTCAGCTTTGCACTTTCCGAATCAACGTTTAGACGTAAATCTGTTTTTTCATATGATCATCATATTTTAGTTTGCGTTTACTTTTTAATTTCTATCTTAGCTGCAAACTGCCTTAATATCCTTGCTTAAGCTGCGTCTCGCCTAATCAAGTGATTTACGAATCAGCATTTAGACGTAAATCAGCTTCTACGTACGAACGTCATATTTCAGTTTGCGCTCATATTCTGGTTTTCATCATAATTGCAAACTACCTTCATAGATTGACTTTAACATCATCTCGCTTAATCTTAAGTTAAAGTAATCTTAGAATCGGCTTTCACACCAAAATCGTTTTTATCATTCGAACGTTTTTATCGTCGAAAGATTTCCGCAGCATTAATTCACCCCCCCCCCCCCCCCTCTTAGTGCTCTTGATCCTAACAATTGGTATCAGAGCGGGGTTAACTCTCAAACGGATTAAAACCCAAGAGAGATGGCATACGCCGGAAACTAAGAGGGCCACTCTATCACATGTCTACCCATGTTCAATGGGACGGATTACACCTATTGGAAGACCCGAATGAGGATCTTTCTTATTTCGAAGTCTTCTCTTCCAATGATCGATTGGAATGAATTGGAGAAGAAGGCTTTCGCTCTTAATGCAAAGGCTATGAATGCCTTATTTTGTGCACTTGATAAAAACGAGTTCAACCGTGTTTCGGTTTGTGAAACTGCATTTGATATTTGGCACAAACTCGAAGTGACTCACGAAGGCACAAGTAGAGTGAAAGAGTCAAAAATCAACCTTTTGTTACACTCTTTCGAACTTTTTCGGATGAAACCGAGTGAGACTATTGGCGACATGTTTACCCGTTTCACGGATGTCGTCAACGGTCTAAAAGGACTCGAAAAAAGTTTTTCAGATTTTGAGCTCGTAAATAAGATTCTAAGATCCCTTCCTAAGAGTTAGGATCCTAAAGTCACTGCTATTCAAGAGGCGAAAGATCTAAACAACTTCCCTCTTGAAGAACTAATCGGGTCATTAATGACCTACGAGATGACTTACAAAGCTCATGAAGAGCAAGAAGACATCCTTCCAAAGATCAGGAAGGATATGGCACTTAAAATTTCAGAAGACCACTTGAGAGAAAACTCAAGTGATGAGGACTGTGACAATGACTTGGCACTTCTAACAAGAAAATTTAAAAAATTCATTAAAAGAAACAAGTTTAAGAATGAAACAAAAAATAAATTTGAACCTAAGAAGGACCAAGTTATTTGCTATGAGTGCAAGAAGCTGGGACACTACAAGAGTGATTGTCCCCAAGTCAAGAAGAGAACATCAAAGAAAAAGGCGCTCAAAGCAACATGGGATGACTCGAGCGCGTCCGAAGAAGAGGAGTCCAACACCGAGCAAGTTTCTCATTATGCCTTAATGGCCATCGGAGAGGAGGTAACGAATTTAATAGATGCAGATTTATCATTTGTTGAATTATTAAACGCCTTCCATGACTTATTTGATGAATGCAAGATTATTAGTAGAAAATATAAATTGCTAAAAAAAGAGCATGATAGTCTTACTTGTAATTTTGATAAGTTAAAAACTGAATATCATGATAGTTTAAGTTCATGCATAAAATGCCATGATCTAGAAACTCTCCAAAAGGAAAACTTGCTACTTAAGGATACCTTGAAGAAATTTGAGGTTGGTAGCAAGTCATTGAACATGATCCTTGCAAACAAGGGTCACGTTCCCAAAAGAAGTGGAATCGAATTTATGAGAAGTCCTCACCAAAATCCAACCACTTTCATAAAAGGCCCCATCTTACATGTTCGACACCAAAGCAAATGCAACTTTTGTTGCAAACTTGGACACAAAACGCATTATTGTCCATTCAAGAAAATTAGTCCAAACAAATTAATTTGGGTTCCTAAAGGAACCATGATAAATTCTATGCAACATGATAAACTATGTATATCTATTTTTGAGACACCCAAAAGCAAATGGGTACCTAAAAATTATCCTTTCCTGTAAAGACATAAAAAAATTATAAGCTGGAGCAAGAAATAATATCCTGCTCCTTGGATTCTCGATATTCATGAACCGAGATCCAAAAAGAACTCGCGATGCTCTCTAGCATAAATAACAGATGAAGATTAGAAATTTAAAATCACAAATGCGATTTAGATACAATCCTATTTGATTTTTCAGAATTGGAAACCCATGATTCTCAATTCACATATCCTCTGGATTTTCGAACCTATCGATTTCATCCGTTCGTAACTTTCGAATCCAACTCTATATTATGAACTGACTAAGTTTGTCATGAACTTGCAAGGCTTACCAACATGAACAAACTGTCACAAACATGTGTACGACATTGAGAGTATGCACGTCAAAAGATCTATCTTGATCGTGCAAAAGTTCTTATCTTAAAATGAAAAATCTTACATAATTACGTAAGTAAAGTTGATTGCTCTGAATGAAAATTCTTCTCAAGTCGAAAACTCTCAAATCAGATCACACTGCGGTCAGAACAAGTGCTCACCACCTGCAGGCGGTGGCACCGCTCCAGCTGGAGGTAGCACCTCCGGCTGTCACGTGTTGCAAGCGGTTGCATCGCCCCAACCAGAGGTGCAACCGCCCGCAACTCTGCCCCTTTTTAACCCGAGCTATGGCCGGCGGTGGAACCGACCCCAACTCACTCCTTTCCCCTCTTTACTCTTCCAAAGCTTCTCCACCTCCATTTCTCCCCTCATAGCATACCAAATACTCCTCATTTCGAAGCAAAAGATCAACAATCTTTCCCCCTCTTGAAGATCTCACTAAGGTATTCTCTAAGAAGCCCTTAAATTCTGTTTTTGATTCATTTACTCTTGCTCATTACTATCCTCCTAAACAGCAGTAGTTATGGGGTCTAGAAGATCCTCAAGGGACAAAGGGAAGAGGAGATTAGTGGAAGATTTTGATCTTACCCTTTTCGATTCAAAATATGAAAAATTTTCATCTTTCGAACTTAGGAGTGTCAATAAGGGAAAACATGTTGATTGAAATGAACTAAGAGACTTAGAGACAATCTAATGGTTTGCAAACTTAGATCTACTCCCTATTTTACAAATTAATGAACCCATCTATCCAAGACTTGTTAGATTGTTTTACAACAACATACAAGTAGATGAAGAAGAAAGAATGTCTACCTAACTCTTAGGACAACACATCTCCATTACGGATAAATTCATTTGCGACATAATAGGTATTCCCATAAAAAGTAGAGGACTTTACTTTAGAGGATCATGGGATGATGAAACTGTTGGGACAACATATGTTGAAGCCTTAGGAACTATTTTCGCCAATCCCAACTTAACATTTGTTCCTAAAAGTTGTGAACATCTACTGCCACTAAACACTAAGGTACTTCATCATATCCTAACTAGCATCATTCTCCCTAAACAATACCATCATGATGAAGTAAGCCAATTAGAATTAGGAACTATGTATTTGATCATGAAAGGACATGACATATGTCTTGGTTATCTTATCTAGCAAAACATGTTAGAACTATCTAAGAAAGACATGATGCTTCCATATGGTAGTATAATCACTAGAATACTGAAAGCCTATGATATTCTAATACCACCGGAAGAAGAAGTATTAAAAGTAGATAGGTTTAGCATAATAAATGAAAATCTACTTCACCGATTAAGATGTGTTTATAGAAACAGTAACTAGGTTAGAATGCCTAGAAGAACCGATCCCCCTCAACCTGAACCAGAACCGAAAACACCAGTCTTTAGGGGTACTCAATCTCCTCCGATCTATCCCTTTGAGGAAACACATTTTCATTTGAGCCAACTCATACATCATCTGTCGAAGATATTGGGATTCGGATGGACCGATTTGAACAAAGACAAGAACGGCTTGAACATCGACAAGATCAAATCCAATCTGAGCTGCAGCAAATTCATCGATAATTTGACTCTTTATTTAGGCATTTTAATTTTTCTTCTCTTGAATGAGCTTGTATGTGTATTGTAAACTCTTTATGTTACTCACTATGATCACAATGCCTTGTGCCTTGATCCTTGATCTGGTTACCTGATGTATTTATTTGTGAGCAGAGTTACAAACATCACTCATTGTTTAATCTCGTTACTCACTGTCGGATTTTACATCGAAACTAAATGTTTTTTTGAAAACCTTGTGTCTTGATTTCCATGATAAATATGATTTATGAAAATGATATACCAATGCAGTTGATGTGTCATGTTATATTAAACATCAACTAGCTGATATCTTTACAAAACCTCTAAGTGAAGAATAATTTGATTTCATAAGAATAGAATTAGGAATGTTGATGTGTCCGAGTACATAAACTAGTTACAATTATCATTCGAACTTTATTGAATGATCAAATCACTTGATTGCCATTACATGCCAAAATAACATGTTTGAAATTATGTGCTGAATACAAAAATTTCCATAACAATAAGCATGTTTTGTCTTCATGATTGTATTTGAAAATCTGTAGCATAGCCTTGTCCGATTGCATGAAAGTGTTCATTTCATGTGTGGATTCGCTTAACAATTGGTATCCTAAAAATCGGATTTTCTCATACACTTATATGTGAAAAATAATTTTCTGAAATGGATTTGATGAAATGATTCCTGCTTATGAATTCCATCTTGAAATATGAATGATAGTGTTTTTACTTACAAAGATTTACTTCACATACATTTCTTGATACCTGAACCATGATTTAATCTCTCATCGGTTTTAACTTCACTCAGTGTAAAATCACAAATAGCTGGTATCACAAATGGCCTTCCTCCTTCATGCAAAAAGATTATAACAAATAAAAATGAAGAAGTATTCAAAGTGATCTACATATCATGCTTGATTTCCTATCACTTACTATTGGAAAATAACATGAACCGAGTAAAGGCATGAACAATTATCACACTAATGCTTAAAATTTGCTTATATTGTTCTCCCGGTATCACAATTATCATGCTTTTTGTTGATGACAAAGGGGGAGAAATATATGAGTATTAATGTCATGCTTACATCACCAAGAGATGCCATGATTGCTATAATTTGCATTATGCTTTGTTTGCATCATGTCAAGATATCAAACAAAAAACTTGCATCGTAATTTTACGTATTGATATCTTACCATGTGATGAAATGCATAATTGCTAAAACATCATTTGAAATGTGTGCATCATGTAATGATATCAAAATCTTACTTCATAGTTTTACATGTTGATATCTTACAATATGATGAATTGCTACTATTACCATCATTCAAACATGTAATGTAAAATTTGAAAATGAATGTCAAGCCTTGACATCATCTTCAGAGAGATACATCATGATGGGAATCATGATGGGAGTATTGATAAGTTTAAATGATTTTAACTTATCAATATGTCTCTTGAATTCAAAGGTTTTGAATTCTAAAATGACTTATCTCAAGTATGCCATATAGACAAGGGGAGTTAAGGTTAACTCCATTATCAATTGATTGTCATCATAAAAAAGGGGGAGATTGTTGAATCTCGGATTTTGATGATGAAGTCAATTGTCATTTGTTATCTAATTCATATGTTGAGATAAGTGTGCAGGATTAACTATGATAAAAGTAAGACATGCAGCAGGAGTTGCGCCGGAGTCAAGACAATGATCACGTTGGGAGTTCGAGAGTTCGATGAAAGTTCGGACAATCGTCGGAGGTTCTGCAGGAACAAATATGAGAAGTCCATAAGCTTGCCAAAGAAGCTCGTCGGAACTCGCCAAGTGGATAGTCGCAAGTCCAGGAGTTTGCCGGAAGTCCGCAGGAGCATCACAGAGGGTTCATCGGATGATCGACGGAAGTTCGCCGGAAGCTCACTAGAAGAAGCGATTGACGCACCGGAGCAAGTTGTAGTAGATGTCTTAGGGAATATCATAGTTAGCACAATAATTAAGTTGGAAATGGGAGGTGATCCCATTAACTTAATCATGGGGCAATTGGGCCCCTGAAAAACCCAAATTGGGCCGAACGGATCAACCCATTCGGACCCTGATTTCTGCCAAGCGGTTGAACCGCCCAAGGCAGGAGGTTGCATCGCCAGCGCTCAGTCTCCGAGCGAGACTGGGAGGTGCAACCGCTCCAACCAAGCGGTGGCACCGCCTGGGCTCAGTCTCCGAGCGAGACTGGGCGGTGCAACCTCCCTTGACAGGAGGTGGCACCACTTGGGCTCGGTCTCCGAGCACTGGCTGAGCGGTGCAACCGCCCCAATCAAGAGGTTGCACTACCTGAGCTCGGTCTTCGAGCTCTAGCAGGAGGTGCAACCACCCCTGACAGGAGGTGGCACTGCCCAGAGGCTCAATCTTCGAGCTCTGCCAGGCGGTGCAACCGCTCCAGTCAGGAGGTGCAACCGCCTGATCCCGGAATTCCGGGAATTGATAGTTTTGAGCTCCAAATTTGAATTGGGTTGGGGCCTTTAAATACCTCACCATTTCAGCATTGAAAGGGCACAAAATACACACCAAAATCTTGATCTTGTTATGTGATTTTTAGAGCTCAAAATTATTGTAAAGGCCAAAAGTCCTTCTCACTCTTTTCTTCCAAGTTATGAGCTGTAAAGAGAGGAGAGAAAATTCTGTAAGGGTTGTCTCCTAAGCCCGTCAAAAGGAGTAAAACTATAAAAGGGTGGTTGGCCTTCGCCTATTGAAGGAAGGCCTCTAGTTGACGTCGGTGACCTCGTCGGTGGAGGAAGCCAAAAGTGGAGTAGGTCAAGATTGACCGAACCACTCTAAATCTCGGTTTGCATTTACTTTGAGCATTTTATCTTTACTGCAAACCTCCTCTAAAGCTTACTGTTTTCTACGCGTATACGATCGGGTTTCAGCTTTGCACTTTCCGAATCAATGTTTAGACGTAAATCTATTTTTTCATACGATCATCATATTTCAGTTTGCGTTTATGTTTTGATTTCTATCTTAGCTGCAAACTACCTTAATATCCTTGCTTAAGCTGCATCTCGCCTAATCAAGTGATTTACGAATCAGCATTTAGACGTAAATCAGCTTCTTCGTACGAACGTCATATTTCAGTTTGAGCTCATATTCTGGTTTTCATCATAACTGCAAACTGCCTTCATATATTGACTTTAACGTCATCTCGCTTGATCTTAAGTTAAAGTAATCTTAGACATGGCTTTCACACCGAATTCGTTTTTATCGTTCGAATGTTTTTATCGTCGAAAGATTTCCGCTGCACTAATTCACCCCCCCCCCCCCCCCCTCTTAGTGCTCTTGATCCTAATAACTATGGCACTGCCTTGCCCATGGCCCTACTATCCGTTGCCTCGCATCTGCATCCCTTTTGGTCACAATCAATAGATATGTCTCTGTGGTACTCCTCCGAGTCCACCTCCATTCTAACTGATGCTTAATTTTAGGTAGCTAAGTCCCTCTAGACTCATCGTCGCTTCCTTGCCCCTTTCGACCACTTGCTTCAACACCTCTGTGTTCTCTAAGCAACTCCCTTTGGTCGATGGAAAGATAGACTGCAACTCCCATGCATGGCCTCTGCCATCACGTTGTAGGATTTGCACCTTGGTATTAGATTCTATTCTCCTTAGCTTCCTTGGTAGCAACGTTCGCTTACTCGACCTTGTCCTATGACTTACCGAGCTCCCTTAAGTGAATATGAGCTCTGGAGCAGTGCAACTCTCCAGCTGCTTCGATCATATGTTAGGACTCTAGCTAGGAGAGTCCTAATTGAGAGGGACATTCTGTTAGGACTCTAGCTAGGAGAGTCCTAATTGAGAGGGACATTCTGTTAGGACTCTGTTAGGACTCTAGCTAGGAGAGTCCTAATTGAGAGGGACATTCTGTTAGGAGGTTTTTTCTTAGAGAATAATTAGGAGTTGTAAGGGAATAGGAGTCTTGAGTAGGAGTCCTATTAGGAGTTAGGGTTTAGAAGCCCTATAAATAGTCATGTATTCCTTCTCTTTCAAAAGCAATAGATGAATCTTTTCTGCAGCCTTTGAGTAGCAACTTGGAGGGAGGAACCCCTATAGAGTTCTAAGGATGCCGATCCCCTAAAGAGATCAACCCCAAATTTAGAATCTACAAGGGTTCTAACAATTGGTATCAGAGCAGCGTTCTTGGCATCTCGCTGTCCTTCCACTGCCATCCATCAACCCTCCACAACCGCCCAAAGCAATTCACACAATTGCTTAAGAGATCGTTGCCAAATTTCCGCCATCATCTCCACCACCGCGGATCATCTCGTGAATTGCAACAGGTTCTTGTCTCCTACCTTACTGTTGCTGCAATTTAGTTATCCCTATCCGAAAATCCAAAAAAAAAAAAATTTGTTCCTATATTGCTGCAAATTTTCATCGTAAGTTGCTGAAATTTTTTTGACAATAATTCTGCTATCGCAACTTACACCAATTTTCTTGCTGTTACTACCGAAATTTTCTTGATTAAATTGGACATCCTTGCTGTCATATAAACTGAGATATTGCTGTCAATTCCATCCTCAAATCTCTCAAATTTTTGTGGAGATTTCGTCAAGAAACCACTCTTTCTTCGACGATAATTCTGCTCTTACAAGACAACACAATTCTGCAGCAAACTTTCACGGATTTCTATCAAACCTATACATGCCTTTAACCCGTCAACAAAAGAGAGATCTTAATATCACAGATTTGGAGTCATATACTATGGCATCTGAGGAGGTAATCAATGGAAAATTTGAAGCCTTTGAGGCACGAATGGAGGATAAGATTAAGACTCTCCTTACCGAATTCAATTTGGGCCGACCACCAAGCCCGAAGAAATCACATCAAGGAGAGAGCTCGAACCAATCACATCATGCATGAGAGTGGACTTCCAAGAGAGGGGAGGCTCTATGACCGACCCCAACTATTCGCGCATGAGAGTGGACTTCCCTAGATGGGAAGAAGGAGACCCAATTGGTTGGATCTCGCGCGCGGAGCGATATTTTCGATATCATAAAACTGCGGATGCATCCATGGTAGAAATTGCAGCTATACATCTTGAAGGGGATGCCATACAATGGTTTGACTGGTTTGAACACACTTATGGAGTCCTTTCATGGTGACAATTCAAAGAAGGACTACTGATCCGCTTCGGACCAACTTATTACGAGAATATTGACGGACAACTAGCAAAGATCCGACAAACCTCCACCATTCAGGAGTACCAGATCAGGTTTGAAAGGTTATCTAATCAAACTCATGATTGGTCTGAAAAATAGTTATTGGGGACCTTTATTGAGGGCTTAAAGCTGGAGATCCGGGGAGAAGTTAAGGCGCGACAACCTTACACGCTTATGGCAGCCATCTCTTTCGCACGACTACAAGAGGAGCGATTGAACCATGAAGCCCGGAGGACTAGAATCACTCCATGACCTACAATACTAAAGCCCTCAGCCCCCCCTACTATCAACCAAGTCCCTGCACCGAAAAGGTTAACAAGAGAAGAACTTCAGGAGCGATCTGCGAAGGGGTTATGTTGGCATTGCGACGAGCCGTGGAGCCGCGAGCATCGCTGTAAAAAAGGTAGATTTCTTATGATTGAACCAGTAGAAGAAGAGGTCATTGAACATCTAGAAGAGAGCTATGAACATGAAGAAGAAGATATGGAAGAAGAGCCACAGCCGACCGACATTACGGTACACGCACTAGCTGGCTACTCAAATCCGCAAACGATGAAAGTTGGAGGCCTTCTCAAACAACAGCCAATCACTGTTCTCATCGACACGGGTAGCACTAATAACTTCCTAAATAGTAAGGTTGCTGCTCGGATGACACTGCATATTGAAGGTTGCAGCAAGTTCGATGTAAAGGTTGCCGACGGCAGAATCCTAAAGTGCGACCAAAGATGCCCGCAAGTGAAACTATTACTTCAAGACCAAGAAATTATCACCGATTTCTTCCTCTTATCAATCGATGACTATGAGGCAGTGCTTAGTATAGAATGGCTGACTACACTAGGTGATGTCTCTTGGAACTTTTCTAAATTAATTATGAAATTCTACTGTAAGGGCAAACAGATCATCCTACACGGGAAGCGCGGAAGCAACGTTACCACTGTTTTGACCCAACGAATGGAGAAAGTTTTACACAAGGTAAATAGTGGCTTTTTGATGCATCTCCAACCACAACAAGAAGATAAGAAAATAGTAATTAAAGATCAAAATCTTGCCCAATTGCTTACTGAATTTGCCGACATATTTGCTGAACCGCGCGGTCTTCCTCCTTCTCGGCAACATGACCATCGAATTCCAATCCTTCAGGGCAAGCCACCAGCGAACACTCGACCGTACCAATATCCTCACATCTAGAAAGATGAAATTGAAAAGATCATAAAGGAGATGCTTGAAACAGGGGTGATTCGGCCAAGTTGTAGCCCCTATTCCTCACCGATGCTACTTGTACGCAAGAAGGACGGAACTTGGCGGATGTGCATCGACTACTGAGCTTTAAATGGCATAACCATTAAGGACAAGTACCCAATACTAGTGGTGGATGAACTTCTTGATGAATTAAAAGGAGCTCGAGTCTTCACGAAGTTGGACCTCCGATCCGGTTACCACCAAATTCGGGTATGTGACGATGACATTCCAAAAACTACATTTTGCACACATAATGGCCATTATGAATTCTTGGTAATGCCTTTTGGACTCACTAATGCTCCTTCAACCTTTCAAAGTCTCATGAACGATATTTTTCGAAGCTTTCTTCGTAAATTTGTGCTGGTATTTTTCGATGATATTCTCGTTTACAACCCTTCTCTTGAGACTCACTTTCAGCATTTACGGATTATTTTGACGATCCTTCGGGAGAATACTCTTTTTGTAAAGCAACCAAAGTGCAGCTTTCTCCAACAAAAAGTAGAGTACCTTGGGCATATAATATCAGAAGAAGGAGTGGCGGTAGACCTAACAAAAATTGAGGCAATGCAAGGCTGGCCGAAACCTACAAACGTGAAATTACTGCGGGGGTTCCTTGGACTAACGGGCTACTACCGAAAATTTGTTAAGGACTATGGGAAGATCAGTGCACCACTCACTTCTTTACTGAAAAAAGATGCTTTCCAATGGTCGGACAAAGCCTCTGCTGCCTTTGACAAATTTAAAGCAGCCATGACAACGACGCCGATGCTTGCGCTACCAGATTTCAATAGACCCTTCATCATTGAGTCCGACGCATCTGGAGTCGGAATTGGAGCCGTTCTTATGCAAAATGGTCGACCACTCACATACACTAGTAAGACATTATCTCCCTCCCATCAAAACATGTCAGTATATGATAAGGAGATGCTTGCCATTGTACACGTAGTA
Organism: Musa acuminata AAA Group; assembly: GCF_036884655.1. Taxonomy (NCBI): domain Eukaryota; kingdom Viridiplantae; phylum Streptophyta; class Magnoliopsida; order Zingiberales; family Musaceae; genus Musa; species Musa acuminata. The sequence continues at coordinate 30,145,528 of NC_088349.1, read as the reverse complement.
ATGAGGTGGAGACCCTACCTGATCGGCCAGTGATTTCAAATTAAAACTGACCATAAAAGCCTCAAGTACTTTTTGGAGCAAAAATGGGTAACCAAACTTCTTGGATTTGATTATGAAATTATTTACAAAAAGGGGAAAGAAAACGTTGTTGCAGATGCACTCTCACGGCTACCTGAACAAGCTAAGGTTTCAGCCATCTCCCTTCCTACCACCGGTCTCCTCAAGGATATTAGGGATGAATGGAAGAAGGATCCAGAGATCAGCAACATCATAAAAAAATTGGAGGAGGATCCAAGTGCAATAGCCCACTACACTTGGGATTCGAGGGATCTACGCTACAAAGGTCGCATTGTGCTTGTACCTGACTCCCCTTGCATCACAATCATTTTGCATGAAATGCACTCCATACCTTCTACAGGGCACTCTGGATTCCTAAGAACCTACAAAAGAGTGAAGCAAAATTTTTATTGGAGAGGGATGAAAAAAATTATTGCTGAATATGTGGCACAATGTGATGTATGTCAACAGCACAAGTGTGAAACTGTGGCAAATCCAGGGAAGCTACAACCACTGCCCATACCAGACTCAGTGTGGACTGACATCTCCATGGACTTCATTGAAGGGCTGCCATCTTCCAAAGGTAAAAGCACGATTCTCGTGGTGGTTAATCAACTTACGAAATATGCTCATTTTTGTGCTGTGAGAAATCCCTATACTACTGCTAGTATTGCCTAGATTTTCATAGAAAATATTGTTAAACTACATGGGATGCCAAGGTCCATCGTAAGTGATCGTGACAGGATCTTCACTAGTAAATTTCAGACCGAGTTATTTCAGTTACAAGGCATCAAACTCAAGGTGAGCACAACGTATCATCCACAAACTAACTGCCAAACAGAGGTGGTAAATAGGTGCTTAGAGACGTACCTCCGGTGTTTCGCTAGCGACCGACCAAAATAGTGGGCGAAATGGCTTCCCTAGGTCGAATGGTGGTATAATACTACATATCATTCATCTACAAAATGTGCCCCTTATGAAGCATTGCATGGTCGACCAGCCCCTGTGATTCCAAAGTATGTAATTGGCTCAGCCAAGGTAGATCAGGTTGACCAAGAATTGATTGATAGGGACAAACTCTTACAACTGTTAAAAGATAATCTCTCTACCGCTCAAGCAAGAATGAAGCAATAAGCCGACACACAACGAAGTGAAAGAGAATTTTCAGTAGGAGATTGGGTTTATCTTCGCCTACAACCATACAAGCAACTCTCTATCAACACTCGAGCCTCCATGAAGCTATCCCCACATTTTTATGAGCCCTATCAGATCACAGAGTTTATTGGAGCCGTGGCATACAGACTTAAATTACATGAGGATGCCAAAATTCACCCTGTCTTCCACGTATCATGCCTAAAGCCGAAGTTGGGAGAACACGAGTCACCCTAGATCCAACTGCCCAACACAACGGAGGATGGAGTTATTCAAGCCCAACCACAAGCCATCCTTGATCACAGGATCGTGATACGTCGCCGACATCCCTCTACTGAAGTACTAGTGCATTGGAATAATCTACCACTTGAAGACGCCACATGAGAACCATATGAGGAGTTGAAGACCCGGTTCCCTGAGTTCATGGAATCTCAGCCTTGAGGACAAGGCTGATTTGAAGAGGGCGGGTCTGTTAGGACTCTAACTAGGAGAGTCCTAATTGAGAGGGACATTCTGTTAGGACTCTAGCTAGGAGAGTCCTAATTGAGAGGGACATTCTGTTAGGACTCTGTTAGGACTCTAGCTAGGAGAGTCCTAATTGAGAGGGACATTCTGTTAGGAGGTTTTTTCTTAGAGAAGAATTAGGAGTTGTAAGGGAATAGGAGTCTTGAGTAGGAGTCCTATTAGGAGTTAGGGTTTAGAAGCCCTATAAATAGCCATGTATTCTTTCTCTTTCAAAAGCAATAGATGAATCTTTTCTGCAGCCTTTGAGCAGCAACTTGGAGGGAGGAACCCCTATAGAGTTCTAAGGTGGCCGATCCCCTAAAGAGATCAACCCCAAATTTAGAATCTACAAGGGTTCTAACATCATACCTCTGAATGATCAAGTCCCTCCCATGGGACTCACTGGTACTTTTATTCAAACTTTTCCCTTGGTGGAGCACAGCCCCCATATGCTGATGACCAAGGCTTTCATTTGATGCACGCACGGAAGACCCGCCTCTGCGGTACCATGGCCTTCACTCCTTGAATCCATAGCCCTTCTTATTGTCATGTTGTTCACCGAAGTGGAGCTTCTAGTAGCTCCCGATCATACCTCCATATGATCTAGTCTCTCACGGGACCATGTCATGTGTATCGCATTACCACGAATTGTTCCACCACGATCTGCTGCACCATGTCACCTCCTAGTGACATCTCTATTGTATTCTGATCCTTATGGGATGAACTCGAATTGTGATCCCTTCATGTGTGGCCTCTACCGATACATCACAGGGTCTCTTCCACCTTCGATTTTGTTCGCTCCTTTGGCAATCGACCTTCATCCACCCACTCTTGGGTCACACCTAGATGAAGCACCGCTCTAGGACAGTCCGTTGCCTAGTAGCTCCTGAAGTCCATCGACTTTACTGCAATTATTGCATCATTGTCTGGATCCTAGGCCTCTGCCCCTACCAGCACAATCTCCGCTGTGCACCGCTTCCTGCCTAGCAACTTGAATAACAATACTATGGCATATTCTTCAAGGGTACCCGCCTCCGTGTCCTTTTGCCCTGTGCCAAGGCCTTCTAAACCCAACTTCGCCTGTGCAAATTGAGTCGCCTTAGTTCCTCCATCAAATGCTTTTCCGAGATAAGGTGCATTTGCCCAGAAGCTCCCTTCGTCTTTGGCACCATGCAAGATGAGTCCAAGCCGTCAAAATGAAGGATCCATGGAATAACATGATCCTGCTCTTGCCTCTGCAAGAGTTCATGTCCTTGATCTCTATCCAAGGAAAGCACTGTGCCTCCGCTCCATGTTCCATCTTTGCATTGAGTTGATGGTGGCCCTCGTGCCCACCATTCCACAGGTTAGCCCTCCCTTGAATCTGATCTCCATATCGACTCCAAGTGTGCCTTTATTTGTATTTCTATGGGTCACCCCCCCATTTGATCTCGCAATACATCCACCAATGCATTCTCTCAAGTGATATCATGCGATGACTCCTCGCCGCTTGCTCGGTCCATTGAGCTTCATGGAGTTGTTGTTTGTTGAGGTACTCCACCTCAACATGTGCGGTCTGTCCCACATGATTCTCCCTCCGGAGAGCCGAGAGTTATCCCTCCTGGATAACTATCCCATTGGAGTAACATCTCTCTTCGTTTCGGAGACCACCATCCCCTTGGACTACTCCGATTTGCTGATCAAACGGTGCGTTGTTTTGCCTCCTGCAAACGCACTTGCTAGATTGTGACTCCACGTCAATACAGCCCCTGTGGTACCATTCAAGGCCTAGCAACATGCTAAACTCGTTGCACATTTCAGCCTCCTACGGACGTATCCTTCACATGCCAAAGATAAAGTTTCAATGCTCCATGGCACCGAGTTTCGATCGTCTTGGGATGGCCGAGAACATTCCATCGTCCGCATATAAGCCTATGCATGAGTACCGAATTCTTCGAGTTAGTAATTCTCCTCACCTCTATGAGCTTTGCATAACTCTTTCGGTCACTGAGCAACTCATTCCACCTTGTATGGTCTCATCCTTTACCAAGCGCCTCGCTTGCCTTAAGCACCATCAAGTATAGTTGTCAATGTTGAGTCGTAGCTCAAACTCAGCCATCCCATCATTTGTGCTCTCCACATTCTTCCAAGCTTGCCTGTTCTCGTGGTGCCTCTAGCGCGAAGGGTTGACCATTCCTCTGAATGCCAATCTCAGATGCCCGCTCCTATGAGCGACTCTTTCCCTACATCTCCATGCCCGTTTTCCCCCAAACGGTCACGCGTGTGCTGACTGTCCTCAACACATCCCCGCTAGGTCCCCCACATTTGCATGCTAAGTGTTTCTATGAGTGCTTGTCTCGCTCTGATACCATCTATCACGGACTTAGTTAGTTTTGCCTAAGTCATGCGGCACCCTTGCGTGTCCGTCCACAAAGGTCAGTCTCCCCGAAGCCTCCCACGGTCCCTTAGGACCCACAAAAGAGAGAAAGTGTTAGAGAAAATGCCTCATTCGGGATCCACAAGCACACATTTCCGAAAACACTTCATAGACAATGCAAATTACAAATAGACTTTACAAGCTCTGAACAGTTGCACAATAAAGGGTCAAAATGGTCCATTACAGATCAAAAATATCTCACAAGTGTCCACATGACACAACCTTTATTTACAAGCCTAAAATGGCCACCAACCTAACTAAAATAGAACTATTAAGCCTTCGGTCGTCCCTCTACATACTGTGTAAAGCATGAACATACCAAAAAACACGGACATACATAAGCATTACATCAAACATCCTGTTTCGAAGTTTGTCCATGACACCATGGCACTGAGTTTCGGTAACATTGGGATGGCCGTGAACATTCCATTGTTCGCATACAAGCCCATGCATGAGTATCGAATTCTTCGCGTTAGCAATTCCCCTCACCTCTATGAGCTTTGCATAACTCTTTCGGTTGTTGAGCAACTTATTTCACCTTGCATGGTCTCATCCTTTACCAAGTGCCTCGCTTGCCTTGAGCACCATCAAGTATAGTTGTCAACATTGAGCCGTAGCTCAAACTCAGCCATCCCAACTTTTGTGTGCTCCACATTCTTCCAAGCTTGCTGGTTCTTGTGGTGCCTCTTACGAGAAGGGTTGGCCATTCCTCTAAATACCAATCTCAAATACTCTCTCTTTTGAGTGACTCATTTTTCCTTTATCTCCATGCCCGTTTTCCCCCAAACAGTCACGCGTGTGCTGACTGCCCTCAACGTAGCCCTACTAGGTCCCCCACGTTTGCATGCCATGTGTTTCTATGAGTGCTTGTCCCACTCTGATACCATCTGTCACGGACTTAGCTAGTTTTTCCTAAGTTGTGCGGCACCCTTGCATGTCCGTCCGCAAAAGTCAGCCTCCCTAAAGCCTCCCAAAGTCCCTTAGGACCCGCAAAAGAGAAAACGGGTTAGAGAAAATACCTCACTCGGGATCCATATGCAAATATTTCTGAAAACACTTCATAGACAATGCAAATTACAAACAAACTTTACAAGCTCTAAACAGTTGCAAAACAAAGGGTCAAAATAGTCAATTATAAATTAAAAATCTCTCACAAGTGTCCACATGACATAACCTTTATTTACAAGCCTAAAGCGGCCACCAAACCCAACTAAAATGGGACTATTAAATCTTCGGCCATCCCTCTACATTTTGTGTAAAGCATGAACATACCAAAAGACATGGACATACATAAGCATTATATCAAACATCCTGTTTAGAAGTTTGTCTATGACAGAATATCTGGTCTTCAGACAAACTCTCAAACTCCCAACGAAATCTTGATCTTGACTACGGCCCAACATCTACTTTATACCTTACTACTATTGTAGTTAATCATGCAAACTTTTTTCAACATATAGATTAGATCAAACAATTTACCAATTGATTTCATCATCAAAATCCGAGATTCAACACTCTCAACAAGCTCCCAACAAACTCTCGGTAAACTATCATGCCACAATAATAATCCAAATAGATAATGTTATAATTTAACAATATATTCCAGGATCCAAACACACATTTGAGAATACTGAGTAAACATTCAAGTCATTCATATCTATAATTCCCCAATTTATAAAACCTATGTAGTTTAAAATCATATGCCACATCACTCGATGAATCATAAAATCTGAAACCAACTCACCAAGACAATAACCACCTCATAAATCCACAAGTGTGGTATTCTATATAATCACAAAACCAATATTTAGCCACATGTTTACTATCAATATTCCATTAAACACCAAGTGTACTTATACAACAAAAACATATCATTCACTAAAGGTTTACCTAAAGTCTTCTAGCTTTCCATAGCCTCAGCTCAATTTAAATATTTTAGCGAGTGATAAGCTATCCTAAAAAAATTATATTGATACAGGGTGAGTATATAGAGCTCAACAAACGACTAATATATCAATCACAAAATAGGACAGTTTCAAATCAAATAAGGTATCAAATACAAAGTAGAGATACAAAAGTTCATAAATAGTCGCTCAACGAATGTAGAATTACAATGTCACTTCATTCAAAGTATATTTTGTTCATAACAAGGGAATAAAGACTAAGTGGAGCAAATCATTGACGTAATAAAATATTTCGGAACATATCATTGGCGGATGACATGCTTTGGAACATATCAATAGCAAATGAAGCATTTCGGAGTATATCAATGGCATAGGAAGCATTTTCGAGCATATCAATGACATATAAAATGTTACAAAGAATATCAATGGCATATGAAGCATTTCGGAGCATATCAAGGACGTATGAAATGTTTCGAAGCATATCAATGACATATGAAGTATTTCGGAGCATATCAAGGAAGTATAAAATGTTTTAGAGTATATCAATAACAAATGAAATATTTAAGAACATATCAATGATGGAGGAAATTCTTTGGAACATATCAATGGCATATGAAGCATTTCAGAACATATCACTAGCGGATGAAACATTTCGGAACCTATCATTGGCATACAAAACATTTCAGATCATATTAATGGTGGATGAAATATTTCGGAGCATATTAATGGTGGATGAAATGTTTCGGAATATATCAATGGCATATGAAATATTTTGGAGCATATCAATGGCATATGGAATGTTTCGGAGTATATTAATGGCACATGAAACATTTCGGAGCATATGAATGGAGTATGATATGTTACGGAGCATATCAATGGCATATGAAGCATTTCAGAGCATATTAATGATGGATAAAATATTTTGGAATATATCAATGGCGGATGAAATGCTTTGGAACATATCAATGGCAGATGAAATGCTTCGAAACATATCAATGGCGGATGAAATGCTTCGGAATATATCAATGGCATATGAAGTATTTTGGGGTATATCAATGGCATAGGAAGCATTTCGGAGCATATCAATAGCGTATGGAATGTTACGGAGCATATCAATGGCATATGAAGCATTTCGGAGCATATCAATGATAGATAAAACATTTCGGAACATATCAATGGTGGATGAAATGCTTCGAAATATATCAATGGCATATGAAACATTTTAAACCATATCAATGGCATATGAAATGTTTTGGAGTATATTAATGGCATATGAAATATTTTAGAACATATCAATGGCGTGTGGAATGTTAAGGAGCATATCCATGGCATATAAAGCATTTTAGAGCATAGCAATGATGGATAAAATATTTCAGAATATATCAATGGCGGATAAAATGCTTCGGAACATATCAATGGCAGATGAAATACTTCGGAATATATCAATGACATATGAAGCATTTTGGAGTATATTAATGGCATAGGAAGCATTTTGGAGCATATCAATAGTGTACGAAATGTTACGAAGTATATCAATGGCATATGAAGCATTTCGGAGCATATCAATGATGGATAAAACATTTCGGAACATATCAATGGTGGATGAAATGCTGAATCTCGGATTTTGATGATGAAATCAATTGATGGATTAATTGATCTAATCCATATTATTGAGTTAAGTGTGCAGGATTAACTACGATAGCTTGAAGACATAAAGCAAGTCTACCGGAGTCAAGTTCGATGGGTGTTCGAAAATCTGAAGATTCGTCGGAGATGCTACCAGAACCAACCGAGAAGAAATCAGAGACTTTCGGAAGTCCGTCGAAGAAATCGTCGGAGGTTTGTGGAGATCACCGAGAAGGCTCGGCTACTCGCTGAACACGCCAAAAGATCGGGAGCTTATTGGGAGTTTGCCTGAAGAAATCCGAGGGTGTATCGGAAGTCCACCAGAAGATCACCGGAAAGCTCGCCGAAAGGAGACTCGACGTTTGCCAGTTAAAAACTTGCTTAGGACTATGTTTTCAGTTACGTAGTTTGCATATAATTAGGGTTAGGATTAAGGGATAATCCTATATCCTAGTTAGGGGCTAACTAGGCCCGAATATGACTTGGTTTGTGCCAGATTTGAAACCCAACCAATGACCGGTAAAGTTGGGCGGTGGCACCGCCCATAACCTAAGGATCGAGTGGTGGTACTGCCGGACTAGGCAGTGGTACCGCCGGACTGGGCGGTGGCACCGCCCAGCACACGAGAGGTTCGATGGTGGCACCGCCGGATTAGGCGATGGCACCGCCCAGCACCCAAGAGGTCCGGCGATGGCACCACCAGACTAGGCGATGGTACTGCTAGTACACTATCAGTGTCAGACACTAATAGGCGGTGGCACTGCCACTGACAAGCGGTGGCACCGCCAGCACCGGGAAACCCAAAAGCAATTCAAATTTGGAGCCCAAATTTGAATCCTCTTGGGGCTTATAAATATCCCTCAATTCTCAGTAGAGAATATAACTTTTTGAGTAGCAATAGATTGAGACAAAAGCCTTTGTAAAGATTTTAGCAAGCCTTATTTTCAATTGCTTGAGGTTCACCTCCTTCCTTTTCATTGAAAATTTGTAAGAGTGTGAACCACTTGTAAAAGTTGTAAGAGGGGTATTTGTCCTTCCCCTTCAATTTGATTTGTTAATGGAAGTTTGGAGTCTCATCGAAGAAGGCTTCGCAAGTGGATGTAGGTCATTTAACCGAACCACTTTAAATTAGTGTGTTCCTTGAATGTGTGAGTACTTACCTTTCTGAAATTATTATTTATATTGCAGCAAGCTTTCATTTTCATCTTCTCACTTTACTCAAGTTATTGTCGAATCAAAATCTCCTCGCATTTATGAATTCGGTTTCAAACTTACAAGTTTTAATCCGCTGCACTAATTCACCCCCCCTCTTAGTGCCGCTCCGATCCTAACAATTAGTATCAGAGCAAGGCTTACTCTCATATTTGGTTTAATACCCAAGAGAGATGGCTTACTCCGGCATGCAAGTGGGTCACTCTATTACACGTCCACCTATGTTCAATTCGTCGGATTACATATATTGGAAGACTGTATGAGGATCTTCCTTATTTCTATGGATTTTGAGCTTTGGAATATTATCGAAAATGAATTTCAAAAATCTTCTCTTCCGATGAGCGAATGGGATGAATCGAAGAAGGTTTTTGCTTTAAACGCAAAGGCTATGAATGCCTTGTTTTGTGCACTTGACAAAAATGAATTTAATAGCATTTCGATTTGCGATTCGACTTTTGATATTTTGAGAACTCTTGAGGTCACTCTTGAAGGCACTAGCCGAGTGAAAGAGTCTAATATCAACATTCTTGTGCATTCTTATGAACTTTTCTAGATGAAACCAAGTGAGTCCATCAGAGACATATACACCTATTTCACGGATGTCATCAATGGACTCAAAGCTCTTGGTAAAGGATTTTCTAACTTTGAACTATTAACTAAAATTTTAAGATCCCTTCCAAATAGTTGGGATCCAAAAGTTACAGCCATTCAAGAGGCCAAGGACCTTAAAACATTTCCTCTTGAAGAACTTATTGGGTCTCTTATGACCTACGAAATGATGACATGCCATGCTCATGAAGAGCTCGAGAACCCCCTTCAAAAGAACAGAAAGGATATGGCACTTAGAACATAAGAAGACCACTTGAAAGGAACATCAAGTGATGAGGACAGTGACGATGACATTGTACTTTTAACTCCAAAATTTTAAAAATTTATAAGAAAGAACAAATTTAAAAATGATACCAAAAACAAACTTGAACATAAAAGGACCAAGTAATATGCTACGAATGCAAGAAGCCGAGGCACTTTAAAAAATGAATGCCCCCAAGCCAAGAATAAGCAATCGAAGAAGAAGAAAGCTTTGAAAACGACTTGGGACGACTCAAGTGATTCCGAGAATTAAGAAGCTAACAACAAAGAGGAGGCAAACTTCACGCTAATGGCTTTAGGAGGAGAGGTATGTGATTTAATTAATGAAGATTTATCTTTCGATGAACTTTCTATCGCTTTTCATGAATTATTTGATGAGTGTAGAACTATTAGTAAGAAGTTCAATCTATTAAAGAAAGAGCATGCCTTACTACAAAATAAGCTTGATAATCTTCAAACTCCTCCATGCTTTAAGTATGAACACTTAGAAGCAATAAAAAATGAGAATTTGCTACTTAAAGAGACCTTTAACAAGTTTAAGGTTGGTAGCAAAGGCTTGGACATGATCCTTGCAAACAAGGGTCCCATCGCAAATAGAAGTAGAATTGGTTTTGTGAGAGGATCTCACCAAAATCCTACCACCTTTATTAAAGGATCCACATTACATGTTTCACCTCATTTGAAATGCAACTTTTGTTGTAAATCCGGACATGTTATTCACAAATGTCTATTTAAGAAAATTAGCCCACATAAGTTGATATGGGTTCCTAAAGGAACTATAACTAATTCAATGATGAATAACAAAATTAGTAGATCAATTTTTAAGGCACCCAAAATCAAATGGGTACCTAAAAACCATTCTCTTTTGTAGACAAACTCACAAGCTAGGAGCAAGAGATGGTATCTTGATGGTGGATGCTCAAGGCACATGACCAGAGATCCATCTCATTTCTCTATGCTCACTAGCGAAGAAGAAGGGTATGTCACATTCGGAGACAACAACAGAGGTGAAATCATTGGCAAGGGAACCATAGGTAACAAATCAAGTTTTTCAATTAATGATGTGTTGCTAGTTGATGGATTGAAATATAATCTCTTAAGCTTTGGTCAATTATGCAATAAAGGTTACATCATTAGATTTAAATCTAATATGTGTATTATTGAAAAACCAAACAATAACATATCAATGATTGCATTAAAACAAAATAATGTCTACACCATCAATCTTGATGAACTTAATAATGAAATGTGCTTTTCCATTTTAAACGATGATGCTTGGCTTTGGCATAGGAGATTAGGCCATGCAAGTATGAAACTAATATCTAAGATTTCATTTAGAGAGTTAGTACGAGGGATTCCTAATATGAAGTTTGTTAAGGACAAAGTGTGTGATGCTTGTCAACTAGGAAAACAAATAAAAACTAGTTTCAAACGAAATAAACAAATTAGCACTACTAGACCATTGCAATTGATCCATTTAGACTTATTTGGACCAATTGACACAACGAGTCTAGGAGGAAGCAAATATGCCTTTGTAATTGTAGATGACTATAGTAGATACACTTGGACCTATTTCTTGGCTCACAAAAGTGATTGTTTCAAATATTTATCTAAATTTTGTAAACTTACTCAAAATGAAAAAGGCTTCATGATTTCATCAATTCGGAGTGATCATGGTGGCGAATTTCAAAACCATGACTTCCAAAGTTTTTATGAATCTAATGGATATAATTACAACTTCTCCACTCCGAGAAATCCTCAACAAACTAGGGTAGTTGAAAGAAATAATAGAAATTTACAAGAAATGACAATAATCATGTTAAATGAACATAGTTTACCTAATTATTTTTAGGCCGAAGCCGTTAATACGGCTTGATATGTCATGAATAGGGTTCTAATAAGACTATCTCTATCAAAAACTCCCTATGAATTATGGAATAACAAAAAACCAAATGTTTCTTATTTTAAAGTTTTTGATTGCAAATGCTTTATTTTGAATGAAAACGATGCCTTAGGAAAATTTGATGCTAAATCCGATGAAGACATCTTTCTTGGTTACTCTTCCGTTTCTAAGGTTTTTCGTGTTTTTAACAAAAGAACCTTAGTTATAGAAGAGTCTATGCATGTAGCTTTTAATGAAATTTTTGAGTTAAAGAAATATGATTTTGATGATGATCTTGGTTTTGATAATTTGAATTTAAATGAACCCCTTCTTCAAAATAGCAACTTGGATGCATCTTCTTCCGAAATTTCCTTACCCAAGGAATGAAAGTATGTAGATGCTCATCCAAAGGAACTAATTATATGAGATACATCAAAAGGGGTTCAAACTCGTTCTTCCTTCAAGAATTTTTGTGCTAACGCCACCTTTCTTTCTCAAATTGAACCTAAATGCATTGACAAAGCCTTGAAAGATGATTCATGGGTTATTGCAATGCAAGAGGAATTGAACCAATTTGAGAGGAATGAGGTATGGAAGCTTGTTCCTAGACCTAATGACCATTTAGTCATTGGTACTAAATGGGTCTTTAGAAACAAGTAAGATGAATACGGTATCGTGGTTAGAAACAAAACTAGATTAGTGGCCAAAGGTTTCAAACAAGAAGAAGGTATCGACTACGAAGAGACCTTCGCTCCTATGACAAGATTAGAAGCCATTAAGATGCTCCTTGCCTATGCTAGTAGTAATGATTTTAAACTATTTCAAATGGATGTCAAAAGTACTTTCTTGAATGGTTTTATTTCCGAATAAGTGTATGTTGAACAACCTCCTAGATTTGAAAATTCTCTTCTTCCGAATCATGTATTTAAATTGACTATGGCTCTATATGGTTTAAAACAAGTTCCTAGAGCTTGGTATGAAAGGCTTAGTTCCTTTCTTATTTTAAGCAATTTTACAATCGGCAAGGTTGATACTACATTATTTATCATATATTTTGAAAATAATTTTTTTATTGATCAAATTTATGTTGAGGTTATTATTTTTGGTTTTTTGGATGAATCACTATGTGAATCATTTGCTAAATGTATGAGTCATGAATTTGAAATGAGCATAATGGGAGAATTAACCTTCTTTTTAGGATTACAAATTAAACAACTAAGTAATGGTATATTTCTTAATCAATCTAAATATACATTAGAATTGTTAAAATGATTTAACATGGATGGTTCAAAAGCTATAAACACTCCTATGAGTACTTCCACTAAGTTAGACATGGATGAAAGCGGTGAAAGCTTTGATCAAAAAACAAATAGGGGAATGAATGGTAGTTTACTTTACCTCACTACAACTAGACCAGATATTATGTTTAGTGTAGGACTTTGTGCTAGGTTTCAAGCTAATCCGAAAATGTCTCATCTTAAAAGTGTTAAAGAATCCTTAGATATCTTAAAGGAAATCCTAATTTAGGATTATGGTATCCAAAATCCGATAATTTTGATTTAATAGCTTATGCAGATGTCGATTTTGGCGGATGTAGGATAGATAGAAAAAGCACATCCGGAACATGTCAATTTTTAGGACATGCACTTGTTTCTTGGACTTCTAAGAAACAAAATTTGGTTGCACTATCTACGGCGGAAGCCGAATACATAGCTGCAAGTGCATGCTGTGCACAAGTTGTTTGGATGAAAAATACGTTGGAAGACTATGGAATTCACTTAAAGAACATTCCCATAAAATGTGATTATACAAGTACTATTTATCTAACCAAAAATCCAATTCAGCACTCTAGAACTAAGCATATTGACATTAGGCATCACTTTATATGAGATCATGTCAATAATAATAATGTCATTCTAGAATTTATTGATACAAAGCATCAATTAGTAGATATTTTTACAAAAGTCTTAAATGAAGATCAATTTGACTTTATTAGAAGGGAATTAAGCATGTTGAATTGTCCTTGTGAATGAGCTTGATTGTATATATTTTTCGAAAATTTTTCATCCTCTTTTCGATTTTTATGGATTTGACTTCTTTCTTATTATTGTAAACCTCTATGCTACCTTGACATGCGTTTGACATTATCCTAGTATATGATGTTGGATGTTTCTTTTCGAAATTTTGTCAACAGTTTGATGGCTCCTTCGTGTTATTTTGGATGATTTGATGTCTTCCTTGAATGATCAATATTAATGCCAAGTTGAAGCTTTATCAATTTTGCCATCTCCTTTTCAAGATTTTTTTTCTTATGAGATGATTTTATGAATGGCTTCAATGATCACGAGTTTTATGCTTAAAACCTCATCTCCTTTTTGTTGATGACAAAGGGGGAGAAGAATGTGCAAATGATTGATGACTTGTGCAAAATATGAATTGCAAAAGCTAATATGTTGTATAATGCAAATGTCTTATATACATTGATAGCATGACTTATATGAATTGCAAAAGTTTGTGTAATGCAAATGTCTTATATGCATCGATAGCAATGACTTATATGAATTGCAAAAGCTTGTGTAATGCAAATGTCTTATATGCATCGTAAATGTGATAGCATGACTTATATGAATTGCAAAAGCTTGTGTAATGCAAATATCTTATATGCATCGCAAATGTGATAGCATGACTTATATGAATTGCAAAAGCTAATATGTTGTGTAATGCAAATGTCTTAGATTCATCGCAAAAATATCTTATATGCATCATAAAACTTTTTTAGAATATTGCAATATGAAAGTTTTTAGATTGGATGTCATTTCATCTCATGATCATATGAAATCATGCCTTATATTTATATCATGAGATTTATGTTGAAAGTTCATATCTCTTGTCGAAATGATAATTGTCTTTTATCATTCGACTTGAAAATAATTTTCATAGCTTAAAATTATGAGAAATACGAAGTTTCGTATTTGCTCATGCTTATTGAGAATAATGATAAGTTCAAACGGATAGAACTTATCAACTTAGGCTTGAATTCAAAGAGATTGAATTCAAGTGTTTTTATCCTCTCATAATATGACATATAGATAGAGCGAGTTATGTTTAACTCCGTCATCAATTGATTGTCATCATAAAAAAGGGGGAGATTGTTGAATCTCAGATTTTGATGATGAAATCAATTAATGGATTAATTGATCTAATCCATATTATTGAGTTAAGTGTATAGGACTAACTATGATAGCTTGAAGACATAAAGCAAGTCTACTGGAGTCAAGTTCGATGGGTGTTCGAGAATTCGAAGATTTGTCGGAGATGCTGCCGGAACCAACCGAGAAGAAATCGGGGACTTTCGGAAGTTCGTCGAAGAAATTGTCGGAGGTTCGCTGTTAGGACTCTAGCTAGGAGAGTCCTAATTGAGAGGGGCATTCATGTAGGAGGTTTTTTCTTATAAAAGAATTAGGAGTTGTAAGGGAATAGGAGTCTTGAGTAGGAGTCCTATTAGGAGTTGGTTAGAAGTAAGAGTCTTAAGTAGGAGTCCTATTAGGAGTTAGGGTTTAGAAGCCCTATAAATAGCCATGTATTCCTTCTCTTTTCATAAGAAATAGATGAATCTTTTCTGCAGCCTTTGAGCAGCAACTTGGAGGGAGGAACCCCTATAGAGTTCCAAGGAGGCCGATCCCCTAAAGTGATCAATTGCATATCATTGCCTTAACCCATCTATTTACAATCTTTTTTGAATGAAATTTCTTATACACTTCATAGATCATCTTGGCTTCCATCTAAGATTGATCTATTAAGAAATTCATCTCTAAAAACGATTTTATGTTGCTGCAAATTTTCATCGTAACCCGCTGAAATTTTTCAACGATAATTCTGCAATTGCAACTTGCACCAATTTCCTTGCTGTTATACTGCCGAAATTTTCTTGATTAAATTAGATATCCTTGCTGTCATATAAACTGTAATTTTGCTATCAATTCCCTCCTCAATTCTCTCAAGTTTTTGGTGGAAATTACGTCGAGAAACCGTTGTTTCTTCGACGACAATTCTACTCTTACAAGACAGCATATACTTGCTGCAACTTCCACGGATTTCTATCAAACCTTTGCTACCATCTATCACAGATCCAAAACTTTCATCCACAGCCCTAAAACTCTACCAAACCACACCCTCAAACTGCACCCAAAACAGCCACAAAACAAGCCTAAACCGCAGCCTACATCCACCAATCCACCAACACTTTCGACCATCACTTCTCTCAACCTATACATGCCTTTAACCTAACAGCAAAATAGAGATTTTAACATCATTGATTTGGGGCCATATACTATGACATCTAAGGAGGCAATCAATGCTAAATTCGAAGCCTTGGAGGCACGAATGGAGGATAAGATTCGAACGCTCTTTACCGAACTCAGATTGGGCCGATCACTAAGCCCGAAGAAATCATATCAAGGAGAGAGCTTTGCCCAATCACACCAAGCCCGAAGAGATGACTTCCAAGGGAGGGTAGGCTCTATGACCAACCCCAACTATCCATGCATGAGAGTGGACTTCCCTAGATGGGAAGAAGGAGACCCGATTGGTTGGATCTCGCGCACGGAGCGATATTTTCGGTACCACAAAACCGCGGATGTATCTATGGTGAAAATTGTAGCTATACATCTTGAAGGGGATGCTATACAGTGGTTTGACTAGTTTGAACATACTTATGGAGTCCTTTCATGGCGTCAATTCAAAGAAGGACTGCTAATTCGCTTCAGACCAACCGATTACGAGAATATTGACGAACAACTAGCAAAGATCCAGCAAACCTCCACCATTCAGGAGTACCAAACCAGGTTTGAAAGGTTATCTAATCAAACTCATGATTGGTCTCAAAAATAGCTATTGAGGACCTTCATTGAGGGCTTGAAGCCGGAGATCCGAGGAGAAGTTAAAGCGCGATAACCGTATACGCTTATGGCAGCCATCTCTTTCGCACGACATCAAGAGGAGCAATTGAACCATGAAGCTCGAAGGACTAGGGTCGCTCCTCAACCAGTAATATTGAAGCCCTCAGCCCCCCCTACTGTCGACCAAGTCCTTGCACCAAAGAGGTTAACAGGAGAAGAGCTTCGGGAGCGATATGCGAAGGGGTTATGTTGGCATTGTGACGAGCTGTGGAGCCGTGAGCATCGCTATAGTAAAGGGGGACTTCTTATGATTGAACCGATAGAAGAAGAGGTCATTGAACATCCAAAAGAGAGCCTTGAACATGAAGAAGAAGATGCAGAAGAAGAGCCACAACCGACCGAAGTTACGGTACATACACTAGCTAGCTACTCAAACCCGCAAACGATGAAAATTGGAGGCCTTCTCAAACAACAACCAATCACTGTTCTCATCGACACGGGCAGTACTACTAACTTCCTAAATAGTAAGCTTGCTGTTTGGATATCATTACCTATCGAGAATCGCTGCAGGTTTGATGTTAAGGTCACCGACGGACGGATTTTGAATTGTGATCATAGGCGCTTGCAGGAGAAACTATTGCTGCAGGACCAAGAGATAATTATAGATTTCTTCCTTCTCCCTCTTAACAATCATGAGGCCATGCTCAGAATTAAATGGTTGACGACATTAGGTGATATTTCTTGGAATTTTATGAAACTAATTATGAAATTTTACAGTAAGGAGAAATAGGTGACATTGCACGGGAAACGTAGGGACGACATAACAACGATTTGCACACAACAAATGGAGAATGTTTTGCATAAAGCATGCAGTGGCTTTTTGGTACAACTTGAGCAGCAAACTAAGGGAGAGCCAATTGAATTTGAAGATCTAAATCTACTTCCTTTGCTTGCTGAATTTTCAAATATATTTGACGAACCGTGCAACCTACATCTTACCCGTCGGCATGATCATTGTATAACGATTCTTCCAGGCAAATCTTCAGTAAATACTTGGCCATATCAGTATCTACATCTCCAGAAGGATGAAATAGAAAGGATTATAAAAGAGATGCTCGAAACAGGAGTTATTCGGCCGAGTTGCAAGCTCTACTCTTCACCGGTGCTACTTGTACACAAGAAGGACGGAACATGGCGAATATGCGTTGATTACCGAGCTCTCAATGGCATAACCATCAAGGATAAATACCCTATTCCAGTACTAGATGAATTGCTATATGAAAGGGAGCACAAATCTTCGCAAAGATGGACCTTTGATCCGGGTATTATCAAATACGAGTGTACGAAGAAGTCATACCGAAAACCGCCTTTCGAACACACAACGGCCACTAGAAATTTTTACTTTCTTCAACAAAAGTTGGGATATCTTGGGCATATCATATCAGAGGAAGGTGTGACAGTGGACCCCTTCAAAATTGGAGCAATGCAAAACTAGCTGACCCCGAGAAAAATAAAATTGCTATATGACTTTCTGGGTTTAACAGGCTACTACCGCAAGTTCGTAAAAAACTATGGAAAGATCAGTGCACCACTTACTTCCTTACTGAAAAAAGATGTCCTCCAATGGTTGGACAGAGCCTCCACGGCCTTTGACAAACTTAAGGCAGCCATGACGACAACGCTGGTGCTAACACTACCAGATTTCAACCGACCCTTCATTATTGAGGCCGACACATTTGGAGTTAGAATTAGAGCCATTCTCATGCAAGATGGTCGAACACTCGCATACACTAGCAAGGCATTATCTCCCTCCTATCAAAATAAGTCAACATATGATAAGGAGTTGCTCGCCATTGTGCGCGCAGCAACGCGGTGGAGACCCTACTTGATTGGTCGACCATTTCAAATTAAAACCGACCAAAAAAGCCTTAAGTACTTTTTGGAGCGAAAGATATCATCCCCTGAGCAGCAAAAATGGGTAACAAAACTTCTTGGATTTGATTATGAAATAACTTACAAAAGGTGGAAAGAGAATATTGTTGCAGATGCGCTTTCGCAACTACTTGAGCAAGCTGAATTTTTGATCGTTTTACTTCCAACTAGCGACTTCCTTGAGGATATTAAGATGGAATGGCAGGAAGATTCGGAGACCAGTAAGATACAAAAAAAATTAGAGGAAGCACCAAGCTCCGTGGCTCATTACAATCGGGACTCAAAAGAATTATGCTATAAGGGACACATTGTGCTTGTGACAAATTCTACTTGCATCTTCAATAGCAGATTTTGGACAAAGTTATTCCATATGCAGGGTACTAAATTGAAAAGGAGTACGACATATCACTCACAAACCAACAGCCAGACGAAAGTTTTAAATAGGTGCTTGGAGACAGCCCAAAGCCACCCACCAAATATGACTACCCAAAGAGAACTCCAAACCCAGCTAAGTGCCATTATTGATCGACGGATCGTGACTCGACGACGACGACCCACTAATGAAGTGCTAATACAGTGGGCGAACCTACCAATAGAAGATGTCACTTGGGAGAACTATGACGACTTGAAGATCAAATTCCCAGAATTCACGAATCATCAGCCTCGAGGACAAGGCTGATTTGAAGAGGGCGGGTCTGTTAGGACTCTAGCTAGGAGAGTCCTAATTGAGAGGGGCATTCATGTAGGAGGTTTTTTCTTATAAAAGAATTAGGAGTTGTAAGGGAATAGAAGTCTTGAGTAGGAGTCCTATTAGGAGTTGGTTAGAAGTAAGAGTCTTAAGTAGGAGTCCTATTAGGAGTTAGGGTTTAGAAGCCCTATAAATAGCCATGTATTCCTTCTCTTTTCATAAGCAATAGATGAATCTTTTCTGCAGCCTTTGAGCAGCAACTTGGAGGGAGGAACCCCTATAGAGTTCCAAGGAGGCCGATCCCCTAAAGTGATCAACCCCAAGTTTAGAATCTGCAAGGGTTCTAACATTCGCGTAGATCACCGAGAAGGCTTAGCTACTCGCTAAACTCGCCACAAGATCGGGAGCCTACTGGGAGTCCACTGGAAGAAATTCAAGGGTGTATCGGAAGTCCGCCGGAAGATCACCGGAAAGCTCGCCGGAAGGAGACTCGAAATTTGCCGGTTAAAAACTTGCTTAGGACTATGTTTTTAGTTGCATATTTTGCATGTAATTAGGGTTAGGATTAAGGGATAATCCTATATCCTGGTTAGGGGCCAATTGGGCCCGAATATGACTTGGTTTGGGCTGGATTTGAAGCCCAACCAATGATCGGTAAAGTCGGGCGGTGGAACTGTCGGACTAGGCAGTGGCACCACCCAGAACTTGAGGATCGGGCGGTGGTACCATCGGACTGGGCGGTGGCACCGCCCAGCACTTGAGAGATCCGACGGTGGCATCGCCAATACACTATCAGTGTCAGACATTGACAGGCGATGGCACCGCCAGGACCGGGAAACCCAAAAGCAATTCAAATTTGGAGCCCAAATTTGAATCCTCTTAGGGCTTATAAATGCCTCTCAATTCTCAACAGAGAATACAACTTTTTGCGTAGCAATAGATTGAGACAAAAGCCTTTGTAAAGTTTTTAGCAAGCCTTATTTTCAATTGCTTGAGTGTTCACCTCCTTCCTTTTCGTTGAAAATTTGTAAGAGTATGAACCACTTGTAAAAGTTGTAAGAGGGGTATTTTTCCTTCCCCTTCAAAGTGATTTGCTAGTGGAAGTTGGGAACCTTATCGAAGAAGGCTTCGCAAGTGGATGTAGGTCATTTAACCGAACCACTTTAAATGTTTGTGTTCCTTGAATGTGTGAGTACTTACCTTTCTGAAATTGTTATTTATACTATAGCAAGCATTCGTTTTCATCTTCTCACTTTACTCAAACTATTGTCGAATCGAAATCTCCTCGCATTTACGAATTCAGTTTCAAACTTATAAGTTTTAATCCGCTGCACTAATTCACCCCCCCTATAACATCCCTCTTTTGAAATTTATCAATAAGGATTTATATGTAAATTAGAGGACCTATATGTAAATATAGAAATTTCAAGGACTAAACTGTTAAGTTACGAAAAGAAAAAAAATATAGAAAATCAAAAATTTTGGTTTTATCCCACCGACTCCCACGCTCTTTGTTTCTCGAACAGAGAGAGGAGTGGTGGGGCGTGGGAAGAAGAAGAATAGTTGAGGGAGAAGAGAAGAAAAGAAGAAGAAGAGGGAAAAGAAGAGAGGAGGAAGAAGAGAGGAAGAAGAGGGAGAAGAGAAGAAAAGAAGAAGAAGAACAAAGGGAAGAGGGAGAGGGAAGAGAGATAGCTGTAGCTGCTAGGGCTGTAGCACCTCTGTTTCGTGTAGGAGGAAACAGAGGAGTTCATGTGTGGGGCGTCGGGGAGGAGAAGGGAAGAAGAGGAGAAGAAGAGAAGCAGAAGAAGAAGAAGAAGAAGAAGAGGAAGAAAAGAGGAGGTGGCTGCAGCAAGGAGCTGTGGGGCATTGGGGAGGAGAAAGGAAGAAGAGGAGAAGAAGAAAAGAAGAAGAAGAGGGAAAAGAAGAGAGGAGGAAGAAGAGGGAGAAGTGAAGAATAGAAGAAGAAAGAGGAGAGGGAAGAGGGAGAGGAGCGAGAGGTGGCAGCAGCTAGGGCTGCAGCACCTCTGTTTCCGCAAGTGGAAACAGAGGAGAGGTGTGGGGCATTCGAAGAGGAGAAGAAGAAGAAGAGGAAGAGAAGAAAAAGAGGAAGCGGGAGAAGAGGTTGTGATAGCTCTGTTTCTTGTAGAGGAAACAGAGGAGAGGGTGTGTGTGATGCCAGGGAGGAGGAGGGAAGAAGAAGAGGAGAAGAAGAGAAGAGAAAGGAGGAGCTATGGCTGCGGTGGTGGCAGCTGCAGCTGGAAGAGAAGGAGAGGAAGAGAAGGTGAGGAAGAAGAGAAGAAGAAGAAAGGAAGGAGAAGGAAGAGGAGAAGGGAAAGAAGCAGTTGTGGCTGCGGCTGTGGCAGCTGCAGCTGTGGCAGGGTAAGAGGAAGAGGAAGGAAGAAGGGAAGGAGAGGAAGAAGAGAAGGGGAAGAAGGGGATGCGGCTGCGGCGATGGTAGCTGCAGCTGGAGGAGAAGAAGGAGAGGAAGATAAGCAGGGGAGGAAGAAGAGGCTGCGGTTGTGGTGGCCGCGGCCATGGCTGCGACTGCGACTACGGCAGTTGCAGCTACGAAAGAAAAGAAAGGAAAGGGGGAAAAAGGGGCTGCAGACGGGGTTATGGCTACGGCGGTAGCGACTGCGTATGCAGCAGTTGTGTCTGCGAAAGAAGGGGAGGAAGAAGGCAGTGCGATGGAAAGGGCTGCGACGGTGGCAACGGCAGTGACGGTGGCTGTGGCAGCTGTGTTTGAGAAAGAAAAAAATAGGAATGAGAGAAGGGAGGAAGGAAGTAGTGCAGTGGAAGGGGCTGCGGTTGTGACAGCAGTTGCGGTCGTGGCTACGACTGTGGTAGTGGCAGTGGCGATGGCTGCGATAGCTACGTTTGAAAAAGAAATCGAAGGAATGAGAGTAAGAGAGAGCAGGTGATTTTGCCTCTATGTTCTGCATTCGCTGCAGTTGTGGAGGAAAAAGAGAAGACATATGTAGAAAACGGAACAGGGAGAGGACACGGAGGAAAAGTAGAAGGATTTGTGCTGACACCTTCTTTGGAACTTCGGATCAACATATTTGAAAGGCAAGTTTCCCGATCATTTCTCCTGTAATTGTTCTAATTTTTCATATTGCAAGTATTATGATCTTCCTCGTGCAAGTGTTCTTATCTTTCCTATTGCAAGTGTTATGATCCTTTCTATTGCAAGCTTTCTAATCTTTTCTCTTGCAAGTGTTCCGATCCTGCCTCTTGTAAGCTTTCAATTCTTTCCTATTGCAAGTGTCCTGATCTTTCCTTACTGTAATTTTATCTCTACATTTGCTTTGAATATGAGGAACTTTGAATTGTTCTAGCCGTGCATTTGATATATCTCCTGTTTAGATGTAACGATTCGAATCTGTGCAACTTTTGAGATTCTGACCTCTCTACCTTATTATGATTATAACTTCATGTATTGACCTCTGATTTGGACAAAAATTATTTGATCGGAATGAAAACTCATAAACCTTTCATTTGATAGCTTTATTGAGTATATTGGAGCACGATTGATAGTTTGAATTATGTGTTCAATGTGCCTCTTGTATTCTACTAGAAATCGAGCTTTGGTCGATTTCTCATATTCTGGTTTGATTCCTTTGGAAATTGATATCGTTTAGCTTTCTTATTCAATTGAGCTTTATATTACTGCTTTGAATTCTTGTATGCTCTTCTCCTATATGTATTTGGATACCTAAATCTGTTATGGAAACTTCATGTTTGTATCGTAATGTTTCATAAAGGCACATGTACATTTCGGTGTTCCACATGTGCTTCCGATATGTCCCAATTTATTGTTCACAATACCCTTTTGTACACTAGTGTTTGTGGGATTATTTGGACCTTTGCCAGAAATGGTAAAGGGTATGTGCTTAGAGCCTGCGATGCTCTGGATTATATATGGTGGTCATTCAGAAATGAATAGACCATATTATGTTTGGAATCCCACTTCCCCTTCTATTTGTTTGATATGAAATTCAGAACCGACCTAGCACTTGGGTAGGGTGAGAGGGCTCGAGTAGGAAAGGGCTACCCATGGATGGAGTCAAGAACTCATCACGGCATAGAGCCACCACTGAGTTAAACCTCACATGCACTATGCTAGGGTACGACGTCTGAGCTTCTATTTCATATTCGTTCTTTGATATGCTTCGAAATGGTCCATATGCTATTGATATATTCCGAAATGTTTCATTTGTCATTGATTTGCTTTAAAACATTTCATACGCGTTTGATATGCTCCAAAATGTTTCATTTGTTATTGTTACGCTTCGAAATGTTCCATATGTCATTGATATACTCCGGAACATTTCATACGCCTTTGATATGCTCCGAAATATTTCATTTGTTATTGTTACGTTTCGAAATGTTCCATATGTCATTGATATGCTCCGAAACATTTCATACGCTATTGATATGCTCCAGTTACTCTGTGCTCCATTTGCTATGAACTGATATGTTCTGAAATGTCCTATCTGCCATTGATATGCTCCGGAACATCTCGTACGCTATTGATATGCTCAAATTACTCTATGCTCCATATGTTATGAACCAAATAGGTTTTGAATGACATGACACATATGATTTTGTATCTAATGAGATGGTATCCTTGAGAATTCTTGTATTCTGCCTTGCATTATGATATCTTACTTGTTTGAAACCGTTCCTTTTGTTTTGAATATGCTTTGTTATTTTCTGAGCTGTTTTTAGCTCACTCCGTTGTTATATAAATCTATCAGGTCAGCTTGTCACTCTTTGAGATGTTTGAATTGGGCTGAGGCAGTGGAGAGCTATTTTGAATTATGGGCAAGTCTTGTTGGTTATTATGTTTTTGTTGTATAAGCATATTTTGTATGTAATGAAATGTTGTCGATGAATCGAAATGGATATACCTTGTAAAAGTGTTAGAAGATCTCTCTTATTTGGAATTTCAAAATGTTAAGTCTAGTTTATGATGATATGAACTTGTGGTAAATGGTTGGAGTTCTGATTGTATAAATTACTTAGCTTGTGGATTTATAAATGTTGTTCATGTTTGTTAAGTTGGCTTGGGTTGTCATAAATGTGATTTATCGAGTGATGTGATATATGATTATAAACTGTACAGGTTTTATAGATATGAATTTGGTAGAATGTTTTTCAGTGTCCTTAAATATTAGTTTGGATCCTGGATTGGTGTGCGTGATGAAAATTTTAATATCATGGATATTTTTTAGGGGCGTGACAGAGGTGGTATCAGAGCATGGTTTGAGGATTACTGAAATATTTGATATGTTGACGTGCAAAATATATTGAGGTCTAGTGAACTATACTGATCGGTAAAAATTTTCTTTGATGTATTTTAGGAATCTAGGATGACGAGGACATTTAGTCCTCCTACTTCATCTGCTTTTGATTAATTAAGTGTGATGAAAGGGTTGATCGAGGATACTAAATCAGAGTAGCACATTGAAAGCATGGTAGACCCAATTTCATTGGTGGTAGAAAAATGGATAATGCAAACGGAGAAGATATTTGATATACAAAATTGTTCTGATGATCAAAAGATTTCTTTTGCTACCTTATTATTGGAAGTAGAGGCTGATTATTAATGGCAACAATGAAACTTTTTTTTGATGATCAAGGACAAGAATAGCTAGGATAAGTTTACAAATAAAAATATGATTAGAAATGAATCAGAAAGTGATAACAAGAGGGTCAAGACATTTGGATTTGAAAAGGAAGTCACCACAAAAGACTCAATCATGTGTGAATTGTAAGTTAAATTATGAAACAAGTTTGTGTTTGTGGGTGACTAGAGTCTATTTTGCTTGTAGAAAGTTGGATCATAAAATAAAAGACTGCCCATTGAACAAGAAGAAAGAGTCACTGCCTCCTAAATCATCAGCTCATGTCAAAGTGTATGTTATCACAGAATATGATTCTAAAGCTTTTGAATTAGTGGTCAAAGGTATTATGCATGTTTATGAAAGAATGCAAATATTTGTTTGACCATGGGTCCCGTCTACGATTTGATTCGTAATATTTTGCTTATCACT
Organism: Musa acuminata AAA Group; assembly: GCF_036884655.1. NCBI lineage: Eukaryota > Viridiplantae > Streptophyta > Magnoliopsida > Zingiberales > Musaceae > Musa > Musa acuminata. Next base: position 30,120,328 of record NC_088349.1, on the reverse strand, counting down.
TGGGTATTCAACCTAGACCACTGCATTATGTGATATATGTAAATACAATCATTAGAGATTCTTTGATAACAAACTTGAATATGGTCCTATTATCTGATTTTATTGGAGAACTTGAACTTTTTGCTGAGTTAGTTCTCCTAGAGATTTGAAGTTTTGATATTATACTTGGTATAGATTGACTATCTTCCTATCATACCAGTATGAATTGGTATATAACAAATGATCACTTTTTGCACGATAGATCAGCCCATCTTTTGTTTTGAAAGTATTGGACTTGATTTATCTCCTTGTCTAATGTATCCCAGGATGATTTGCCCGAATTACCTCCAAAACGTGACTTTGCTTTTGATTTGGTCTTTGGGATAATCCCAATATCTAAGTCTATCTATAGAATGACATCATTTGAGTAAGTAGAATTAGAAAAGTAACTACAAGGACTATTAAATAAAGATTCTATTTGGCTTAATATTTCATCATGGGTTGCTCCAGTGTTAGTTAAAAAGATGGAGGGAACATTGAGGCTTTGTACTGATTATAGACAATTGAATCATGTGACCATCAAAAAAACGAGTATTTTCTTAAGTAATGACTTGTTGGATTAACTGTATGGTGCACATTTTAAGATTGATTGAAGGTCGGGTTACCATCTATTTAGGTTCAAGGAGGAGAATATTTTGGTCAATCTTGGAAAATTGTGTAATTGTATTGTGTTGATGAAACTATTTGAGAGCAAGAGGAAATTAAAGAAATCATAATCCTCATCTTTTCATCGATTGAGCTATGACCAATTTAGAGGACTAAATTTTCTTTTAAGGGGGGGAGAGTGTAACATCTATCTTTTGAAATTTATCAATAAGGATTTATATGTAAATTGGAGGACCTATATGTAAATATAGAAATTTCAAGGACTAAACTGTTAAATTGCGAAAAGAAAAAAAATAAAGAAAACCGAAAATTTCGGTTTTATCTCACCGCCTCCCATGCTCTCTGTTTCTTGAACAGAGAGAGGAGCGATGGGGCGTGGGAAGAAGAAGAAGAGTAGTTGAGGGAGAAGAGAAGAAAAGAAGAAGAAGAGGGAAAAGAAGAGAGGAGGAAGAAGAGAGGAAGAAGAGCGAGAAGAGAAGAAAAGAAGAAGAAGAAGAGAGGGAAGAGGGAGAGGGAATAGAGATAGCTGCAGTAGCTAGGGCTGCAGCACCTCTGTTTCGTGTAGGAGGAAACATAGGAGTTCATGTGTGGGGCATCGGGGAGGAGAAGGGAAGAAGAGGAGAAGAAGAGAAGCAGAAGAAGAAGAAGAAGAAGAAGAAGAAGAAGAAGAAGAAGAAGAAGAAGAAGAAGAAGAAGAAGAAGAAGAAGAAGAGGAAGAAAAGAGGAGGTGGCTGCAGTGAGGAGCTGTGGGGCGTTGGGGAGGAGAAAGGAAGAAGAGGAGAAGAAGAAAAGAAGAAGAAGAGGGAAAAGAAGAGAGGAGGAAGAAGAGGGAGAAGAGAAGAATAGAAGAAGAAAGAGGAGAGGGAAGAGGGAGAGGAGCGAAAGGTGGCAGCAGCTAGGGCTGCAGCACCTCTATTTTCGCAAGTGGAAACAGAGGAGAGGTGTGGGGCATTCGAAGAGGAGAAGAAGAAGAAGAGGAAGAGAAGAAAAAGAGGAAGCGGGAGAAGAGGTTGTGATAGCTCTGTTTCTTGTAGAGGAAACAGAGGAGAGGGTGTGTGTGATGCCAGGGAGGAGGAGGGAAGAAGAAGAGGAGAAGAAGAGAAGAGAAAGGAGGAGCTACGGCTGCGGTGGTGGCAGCTGCAGTTGGAAGAGAAGGAGAGGAAGAGAAGGTGAGGAAGAAGAGAAGAAGAAGAAAGGAAGGAGAAGGAAGAGGAGAAGGGAAAGAAGCAGTTGTGGCTGCGGCTGTGGCAGTTGCAGTTGTGGTAGGGTAAGAGAAAGAGAAAGGAAAAAGGGAAGGAGAGGAAGAAGAGAAGGGGAAGAAGGGGCTGCGGCTGCGGCGATGGCAGCTGTAGTTGGAAGAGAATAAGGAGAGGAAGATAAGCAGGGGAGGAAGAAGAGGCTGCGGTTGTGGTGGCCGCGGCCATGTCTGCGACTGCGACTACGTCAGTTGTAGCTGCGAAAGAAAAAAAAGGAAAGGGGGGAAAAAGGGGCTGTGGACGGGGTTGCGGCCGTGGCGGTAGCGACTGCATATGCAGCAGCTGTGTCTGCGAAACAAGGGAAGGAAGAAGGCAGTGTGATGGAAAGGGCTGCGACTGTGGCAACGGCAGCGGCGGTGGCTGTGGCAGCTGTGTTTGAGAAAGAAAAAAATAGGAATGAGAGAAGGGAGGAAGGAACTAGTGCAGTGGAAGGGGCTGTGGTTGTGACAGCAGCTGCGATCGTGGCTACGACTATGGTAGTGGCAGTGGTGATGGCTGCGATAGCTACATTTGAAAAAGAAAACGAAAGAATGAGAGTAAGAGAGAGCAGGTGACTATGTCTCTATGTTCTGCATGAGCTGTAGTTGTGGTGGAAAAAGAGAAGACATATGTAGAACACAGAACAGGGAGAGGACACGGAGGAAAAGTAGAAGGATTTGGGCTGACACCTTCTTTAGATCTTCGGATCAAAATATTTGAAAGGCAAGTTTCCCGATCGTTTCTCCTATAATTGTTCTAATTTTTCTTATTACAGGTATTATGATCTTCCTCATGCAAGTGTTCTTATCTTTCCTATTGCAAGTGTTCTGATCCTTTCTATTGCAAGCTTTCTAATCTTTTCTCTTGCAAGTGTTCCGATCCTTCCTATTGCAAGCTTTCAATTCTTTCCTATTGCAAGTGTCCTGATCTTTTCTTACTATAATTTTATCTCTACATTTGCTTTGAATATGAGGAACTTTGAATTATTCTAGTCTTACATTTGATATATCTCCTTTTTAGACGTAAAGATTCGAATCTGTGCAACTTCTGAGATTTTGACCTCTCTACCTTGTTATGATTATAACTTCATGTATTGACCTCTGATTTGGACAAAAATTATTTGATCATAATGTAGACTAATAAACCTTTCTTTAGATAGCTTTATTGAGTATATTGGAGCATGATTGATAGTTTGAATTATTTGTTCAACGTGCCTCTTGTATTCTGCCAGAAATCGAGCTTTGGTCGATTTCTCATATTCTGGTTTGATTCCTTTGGAAATTAATATCCTTTAGCTTTCTTATTCAATTGAGCTTTATATTACTGCTTTGAATTCTTGTATGCTCTTGTTCTATATGTATTTGGATACCTAAATCTGTTATGTAAACTTCATGTTTGTATCGTAATGTTTCATAAAGGCACATGTACATTTCGTTGTTCCGCATGTGCTTCCGATATGTCCCAATTTATTGTTCACAATACCCTTTTATACTCTGGTGTTTGTAGGATTATTTGGACCTTTCCCAAAAATGGTAAAGGGTATGTGTTTAGAGCTCGCGATGCTCTAGATTATGTTTGGTGGTCATTCAGAAATGAATAGACCATATTATGTTTGAAATCCCACTTCACCTTCTATCTGTTTGGTATGAAATTCAGAGCCGACCTAGCACTTGGGTAGGGTGAGAGGGCTCGAGTAGGAAAGGGCTACCCGTGGATGGAGTCGAGAACTCATCACGGCATGGAGCTAACACTGAGTAAAACCTCACATGCACTATGCTAGGGTACGACGTCTGAGCTTTTATTTCGTATTCGTTCTTTGATATGCTTCGAAATGGTCCATATGCCATTGATATGTTCCGAAATGTTTCATTTGTCATTGATATGCTCCGAAACATTTCATACGCCTTTGGTATGCTCCGAAATGTTTCATTTGTTATTGTTACACTTCAAAATGTTCCATATGTCATTAATATACTCCGGAACATTTCACACGCCTTTGATATGCTCCAAAATGTTTCATTTGTTATTGTTACATTTCGAAATGTTCCATATGTCATTGATATGCTCCGGAACATTTCATACGCTATTGATATGCTCCAGTTACTCTGTGCTCCATTTGCTATGAACTGATATGTTCTGAAATGTCCTATCTGCCATTGATATGCTCCGGAACATCTCGTACGCTATTGATATGCTCCAATTACTCTATGCTCCATCTTTTATGAACCAAATAGGTTTTAAATGACATGACACATATGATTTTCTATCTAATGAGATGGTATCCTTAAGAATTCTTGTATGCTGCCTTGCATTGTTGATATCTTCCTTGTTTGAAACCGTTCCTTTTGTTCTGAATATGCTTTGTTACTTGCTGAGCTGTTTTTAGCTCACTCCGTTGTTATATAAATCTTTCAGGTCAGCTTGTCACTCTTTGAGATGTTTGAATTGGGCTGAGGCAGTGGAGAGCTATTCTGAATTATGGGTAAGTCTTGTTGGTTATTATGTTATTGTTGTATAAGCATATTTTGTATGTAATGAAATGTTATCGATGAACCAAAATGGATATACCTTGTAAAAGTGTTAGAAGATCTCTCTTATTTGGAATTTCGGAATGTTAAGTCTAGTTTATGATGATATGAACTTATGGTAAATGGTTGGAGTTCTGATTGTATAAATTACTTAGCTTGTGGATTTATAAATGTTGTTCATGTTTGTTAAGTTGGCTTTGGTTGTTATAAATGTGAATTATCGAGTGATATGATATATGATTATAAACTGTACAGGTTTTATAGATATGAATTTGATAGAATATTTTTCAGTGTCATCAAATGTTAGTTTGGATCCTGGATTGGTTTGCGTGATGAAAATTTTAGTGCCGCTCCGATCCTAACATGGAATGCTTCGGAATATATCATTGTCATATGAAATATTTTGGAGCATATCAATGGCATTGAGAATGTTTCAGAGTATATCAATTGTATATGAAATATTTTGGAGCATATCAATAGCATATGGAATGTTACGAAGCATATCAATGGCATATGAAGCATTTTAGAGCATATAAAAAATGTACGAAATGTTTTGAAGCATATCAATGGCATATGAAGCATTTCGTAGAATATCAAGGACGTATAAAATGTTTCGGAGTATATCAATAACAAATAAAACATTTCATAACATATCAATAATGGATGAAATGCTTCAGAACATTTCAATAGTATATGAAGCATTTTAGAGTATATCAATGGCAGATGAAACATTTTTGAACATATCAATGGCATAAGAAATATTTCGGATCATATCAATGGTGGATGAAATATTTCAGAGTATATCAATGGTGTATGAAATGTTTCAAAATATATCAATGGCATATGAAGTATTTTGCTGCATATCAATAGCATAGGAAGTGTTTCGGAGCATATCAACGGCATATGAAATATTACAGAACATATCAATGCCATACGAAGAATTTCGGAGCATATTAAGAAACAAGTACGAAAAAGAAGCTCAAATGTCGCATTTGACGTTGCATACATTTCATTCTTATCCAAAGCATATATAGAAGCACATAACCAAAGCTTTGAATATCATATCAAACATATAGAAGAAGTGGGATCATAATATAATATGGTTTATCCATTTCTGAATGACCACCAAACATAATCTAGAGTATCGCGGACTCTAAGCACATACCCTTTACCATTTCTGACAAAGGTCCAAATAATCCCTTTACCATATCTGGCAAAGTTTCATATTATTCCACAAACACCAAGGTATAAAAGGGTATTATGAATAATAAATTAGGACATATCAAAAACACATGCGGAACAACGGAATGCATATGCCTATACGAAACATTGCGATACAAACAAGAAGTTTACATAACAGATTCAGGTATGTAAATAATTAAAGGACAAAAGTATACAAAGATTCAAACCAATAATGTAAGTCTCAACTGAAGTAAGGATGTTAGTTGAAATCAATTTCCAAAGAGATGAAAATAAGAATAGGTGAAATCGACCAAAGCTCGATTTTGATAGAATTTGAGAGACTCATTGCATGAATTATTTGGATAACCAATTATGCTCTAAATTGCACAAATTAGGTGTCATTCAAAAGATGCATCAATCTAGATTTATATAAATCATGTTTTGTATGAATTTGAGATTCCAACATTGAGTTATCAATAGTTTAGTAAGTAAAGGTTAGAGAACAGTATCTCCGTTTTATAGAATTAATATAGTTAATTTGAACAGATGATACAATAGGAATTTATGCTTCAAATCTTTCAAATAAGATATAAACAGAAAGGTTTATGAGTTTAATTTTTAATAAATTATGTTTTGGAGAAATTAGAGTTCCCAATAGAGAGTTATAAGTAAGAGAGTACTGAAAGGTCAAAACCGATAGTCTCTATTTTATAGATTTCATAGGGTTAATTGAAATAACAGTTTGGATTGGCAAATAGACTCTAAATTTATCAAAAGAAAGATCTATAAGTCTATTTTCGGATCAATTTGATTTCATCATAATCCAAAATCGATGCAGAAAGTTATGGCTAGAATAATACAGAAAGGTCAAATCGTCAAAAAATTCTAGATTCACAATTTTGTTCCCAATGAAATAAATATCATGTATGAAGTCAAAGTCTTCCAAACTTTTCAGGATTAAGATCAAATCGGAGATCAAGATTTTGTAGGAAGGGGTTAGAACACTTGCCTTAAACAAATTTGAGTCCCAAAGGTGTAGAATTGATGCAAAATCTCAAGCCAAAGCAAAGCTTTTTCTCCTTCTTCTACTTCAATTCCTCTTCCCTTCTCCTCTCAAACCCACGTTGGCTATAGCTCTTCAGTTTTCTTCCTTTAATTTCTTCTCTAATGCATTAGATTTAGTTAATATAAGGACTGCAAGGTGACAAGCATGTATGAAAGAAGCCTACGTGTCATCCTTAAAACAAACATAGGTGGCACCAACCTTAGGTTAGCCAATGACACATGTCCACTATTTTTTTTTTAACACATGAATCTTTCACAAATCATATCACATTTCTAATATTTACATTTAGGTTCCTACATTACAAATAGGCCTTTATAAAATTTTCAGAAATGAGGAGTGTTACACAAACTCCCAATGAACTCTCGGCGAGCTCCCACGAACTCTCGGCGAACTCCTGACAAACTCTTGGCGAGCTCCCGACGAACTCTCAGTGAACTCCTGATGAATTCTTGGTGAGCTTCTGACACATTATCAAAATCTTCATCTGACTCCAGCCCAACATCTGCTTTATGCCTTATTCATTATCGTAGTTAATCCTACAACACTAATCTCAACATAAGGATTAGATCAATAATTTATCAATTGATTTCATCATCAAAATATGAGATTTAATAATCTCTCCCTTTTTTATAATGACAACCAATTGATGATGGAGTTAACCTTAACTCCCCGTATCTATATGTCATATTGAGATAAGCAAACTTGAATTCAAAAGGAATCGTGACCTTTGAATTCAAGTGAAACAATTTCGATCACAAGGATCGAATGCAATATATCAAATCAAAATTCATATGTTTGTGCATTATTATAGTTTCAAACTAAAACATGCATAATTTCAAAACCATACATTTCATCCTCACTTCATGCATGATGCCAAAAATAAATCAATTATCATTATAAGCATATCATACATGATACTAAAGCATTCATGATGCATCATTTTGGGCATAACATTCATGATGTCTTTCTGTACAACTAGCCTTGGACAACGGGTAGCACTTCATGTATTAAATCAATATTTTGATCATGAAACCAAACATTTATCATTTCTTTCATGCATGATAATAAAGTTTTCATATTCAAGGCCCTCTTTTGGATGTTCAATGACCTCTTCTTCTACTGGTTCAATCATAAGAAGTTTTTCTTTTTTATAGCAATGCTCGTGGCTTCGAAGATCGCTCCCGAAGCACTTCTCTTGTCAACCTTTTTGGTGCAGAGGCTCGGTTGATAGTAGAGTGGGCTAAGGGCTTCGGTATTGCTGGTCAGGGAGTGATTGTAGTCCTCTAAGCTTCATGGTTCAATCACTCCTCTTAAAGTTGTGCGAAAGAGATGGCTGCCATAAGCGTGTACGGTTGTCGGGTTTTAACTTCTCTCTAGATCTCCAACTTTAAGCCCCCAAGAAAGGTCCCCAATAGAAGTTTTTCAGACCAATCACAAGTTTAATTAGATAACCTTTCAAACTTGGTTTGGTACTCTTGAATGGTGGAGGTTTGTCGGATCTTTGCAAATTGTCCGTCAATGTTCTTGTAATCGGTTGGTCCAAAGTAGATCAACAGTCCTTCTTTGAATTGTCGCCATGAGAGGACTCCATGAGTGTGTTAAAACTAGTCAAACTACTGTATGGCATCCCCTTCAAGATGTATAGCAATAATTTTCACCATAGATGCGTCCACGGTATTGTGGTATCGAAAATATCACTCCGCGCACGAGATCCAACCAATCGGGTCTCTTTCTTCCCATCTAGGGAAGTCCACTCTCATGTGTGGATAGTAGGGATCAGTCATAGAGCCTCCTATCTCATGGAATCCATCTCTTTGGGCTTGGTGTGATTGGTTAGAGATCTCTCCTTGATGTGATTTCTTCAGGCTTGGTGGTCGACCCAAACTGAGTTCGATAAAGAGAGTTTGAATCTTATCCTCCATTCGCATCTTGAAGACTTTGAATTTAGCATTGATTGCATCCTATGATATCATAGTATGTACCTCTAAATATGTAATGTTAAGATCTCTCTTTTGTTGTCGGGTTAAAGGTATGTATCAGTTGAGAAAAGTGGTGGTCAAAAGGGTTGGTGGATTGGTGAATGTAGGATGCAGTTTAGGCTTGTTTTGTGGCTATTTTGGTTGCATTTTGAGGGTGTGATTTGATGGAGTTTTAGGGCTATGATGGTAGTGGATGAAGGTAGATGGCAGCAAAGGTTTGATAGAAATCAGTAGAAGTAGCTATAGAATTGTCATCGAAGAAACAGTGGTTTCTCGATGAAATTTCTAGCAAAAACCAAGAGATTTGAAGAAGAAATTTGATAGAAAAATCTCAATTTATATAACAGCAATAATGACAAATTTAATAAAGAAAATTTTGGCAGTATAACAGTAAGGAAATTGATGCAAGTTGCAATAGCAGAATTCTCATCGAAAAATTCTACCGGTTTGCGATGAAAATTTGCAGCAATACAAAAATGTTTTTAGAGATGAATTCATCAATAGATCAATCTTAGATGGAAGCCAAGATGATCTATGAAGTGTATATTAAATTTTGTTCAAAAAGGATTGCAAATAGATTGGTTAAATACAACAATATGTGGCTGAAATTTTCTACAACATTCCTTTGTTCGCAAAGATGATAACTTTTATGATGAAAGGAATTCACAGCACGAGATAGATAAGAAGACTTCTTCTTGGTATTTTGAATGAAAAATTACAGCAGCAAAAGGTATTGGTGATACAAGAATATCAGATCTCTGACACGATTGGAGGTAACAATAGTAGATTGATTTGATCTACAGCAGGAGATGACGGTGGAGATGACGACATTAAGAGCAATTATGGGAATTGCTTGGCTAGTGGTGGGTGGCAGGGATAGTAGCAAAAGCAACAAGATCGCTACTCTAATACTAGATGATAGAACCCCAAGGATCAACTCTTGGAATGCTATAGGGGTTCCTCCCTCCCAGAAGTTGACCAAATTGCTACAATTATAGATAGATATTATTCTCAAAGAGATGGAGGCTACATGCTTATATAGGGCTTCAAACCTTAGTCCCAGGGGTTGCTTCCTAAGTGAGTTACCTCTTTTTTCCTCAACCCTAACCAACTAGCCTAGTAAAAGGGGGTGGCGGCTAAGAAGCCCAAAGGCCCAAATATAAACCCTAGTCACTCTTCTTTATATGATAGAGGCAGCTAGGTGGGGTTTATTAAAATCTCATAGGGTTTTATTAGCTGCTTCTTAGTTGAGTAGGACCTAACCCTGCTAGTGTCCTATCACCCCACCAGTATTGGGTGGTACCATCGCCTAACACTTTGACACTAGGTGGTACCACCACCCAATCTGATTGTACTACTGCTTGATAGAGCTTCGGAGACTGGGCTCTGGTGATACCACCACCTAACAAGATAGTACCACTATTTGGAAGCATTAATTGCTAGTCATAGGTGCCCAACAAGCCAATCACGTGAGTGATGGCACGTGTGACTTGACATAGAATCTTTTTGTTTATTATATTTTTGGCATTTATCACTTTATATTAACTATTGCATATATGCATGTATATATTGTGATGTTCTTAGATTTGTACAATAGAAATTGGATCGTGATAAGATCACGATAATGAGATCGATTCTCCATTTAAACACAGATCCTAAATAATCCCAGTCATAGGTTACTCAAGAGGGACATCGAGATAACCGGACAGATTGGTGTGCTATATACCCGTCCATATGATGGATGTAGATGGTCGCATAGCTACTCGTGTGGGAACACTAGTGATACAGTACAGGTGCTTATTGGAGAATGAGTTCACTGATTGATCCGCTTACGGAATGCTAGATGGTTGATGATATCTTATTGACAGACAGTGATTCCGTAGTCCCAATGGTGTATCTAGTCCTTAGACTTGAGATACCAAGGATGTCCTGTATGAGTACTCCATTCTTTGATACTAGACTTATAGGTTTGGATGTCCCATATCTTATACAGCTTGTCATTAGGAGTGGTAGTCAACCTTACGAGGGCTATTGAGTGTCAACAGGGGATTATCCACTCTCGGTGTCATAAGAGGAATATCTCGTGTGTTCTTGCTAAGACAAATCCCTGCCCAAGGTCTTTCGAATTGAGAGAAAAAGTGTTCTCCGGGAGAATCCGATTAGAGCAAGGCTCGAGTAAAAATAGTATGGGTTTGACAGCACCATGCCCGGTATACGGTCTTTGGGATATTAGATGGATGAGGGATTATATGTATATGGTAATTGAGTACAAACAGGTCCAATGGATTGGATTCCCCTATATCATCTAGGAAATACCGTGTAGTGGCCTGGTATGTCTGTAGTCGATGAGTTGAGTGAATTATTATGGAGATAATAATTCACTGAGCCAGAAGGAGTTCTGACAGGTATGACTCACGACCAGCTCGATATTGAGCCTAGAGGGTCATAAACATATGGTAGGCATTGCGATGAGTAGAGGTTCAGATATGAGATATCCGTCGAACCACCTATTTTATTGGATATCCAATAAGGCCTAGATTATTGGATCCCATGGACGAGATCCAATAAAAGCCCATGAGAGATTATTGGATAGAGATTCATTAATCTAAGAGCCTTGGGTAGTTGGATGAAAATGCAATACCCAATAAGGGAGGATCCATTAGGGTTAAGTTGACAGGGGACCTCTATAAATTGGAGGGATTTAGTGGTTCATATGCTAGAGCTTTTGCTTGCCTCTCCTATTCTCCTCCCCTTCTCCACCTTAGAGTAGGCCTAGAGTTTTGAGGAGCGTCGTCGTAGCCCTATTGTGTGGAAAAGTGCTAGAGAGGAGGGAACTTGACCTCATTCACCCTCTCCTAGAGATCTATAGGGAAACAAGGATATACGATCTCTCTAGGAAACACAATCTATTATATGCATAGTTTTAAGTTTTGCAGATTTTTGTGAACGAATCTTCGCATAATGATGAACATCTCTTTGGGAATAGGGGATTTTATTTTTCTATTCTTTCGTTGCGCATCTGATGTCGCCCCCAAAGATTTTCCAATAGTGGTATCAGAGTTAGAGTGTTTGTGCGATAGATTGATTTTGAACTATGTGTATTGTGTTTTAGAGAAACTTTTGATGTCAAAATCGTTGATACAAAAGCGAGGAAGGACAGCAATAGTTGCTACCCTCGATCTGCATGCATGTAGCCACCTGCAACGGCAACCGCAGCCAGGCAGCATGGCGCAAGCGCATGCGCAAGCGTTGTGCCTATAACAGTCGGCTGGCGGCGTGCTTGCAATAGGCTTGCGGTCGGCAGGGCTGGCAGTCGACGGGCAGAGGCACCGTGGGGAAGCGGTGTCAACGGCCGCTTCTCCCGCGAGGTGAGGCATCGTAGGGTAGTGGTGCTTGCCGCCGCTGCTCCCATGGGAAAAACCCCCCATAGGGGCGACCGCCTAGCGAGGTAGCACTACCTGTAGGCGCTACCCCACAAGCAGAATCGCCCACGGGGGCGCCCACTTGGAGGGGCGGCGTCGCCCGCGAGTGAGTCGCCCGCAAGCAGGGGCAGCGCCCCCGCCCCCCGCCGCACAAGTGCCGTCGATTGGATGGCGACGGTGACGACAGCAACAAGGGAGAAAGAGAAGAGTATTCGGGATTTTGGGCAAAAGATAGTTTTGCCCCTATGAATTTGTGAAATTTTAATTCTGTCCTTTTATCCAAATTATGAAAATACCCCTTAGAATTTAAAAAATTCCCTGTATGTCCCTGATTTCAGAAAATATTAATTAATTAAAAGTTTAATTAACTAATATTTTTATTATTATCTAGTAGTCTTACATGAGGATGATTTATTGATGTGAAGTATGATATGTGGACGGATGATTATGTACCGTGTGATGTGTGTACTTGTGATTATTATTATTGGGGCCTGTGAGCCTCTTTTATATTTCTTATTTATTGTCGGGCCTGTGTGCCTATGATTAAGTTGTAATCATAAGAGGAAGCGCAACGGAACCATAGAAGCGATAGCGGGACTCACGAGATGAACGATCCCGATGCATGGAGAGATGGATAAGATGGACGCTCACAAGGCATAGAGGTGCATCACTGCACACATAGATCTTGATGTGAGTGATTAGGCCCACTACCTCGGGCCTAATCACATTAGGCTATAGTCCATGATCATCTAGTGTGATTGCTCATGTGATGTATGATTGCTTATACACCTACTAGATATGTATATATATATATATTTGCATGCGATGTAGATATATATTAAATATGTATATATGTGGCATGTCATATTAGGAGACCAAATCATAGAAACCCATCTCTCGATAATATTAAGTTAGTAAACATAAGGTAATTAGATTGACCCACGTGGCCTTCCATCGTTATAGGTAGGGATCGATTCCCAGTGTTGGTTGAGTTGGTCGAGTCCCTCGAAGCTCACCTATATCATGATTCGCTATCTTGCCTCTGGCATAGAGATGTCACCGGTGACCTAAGGACAAGGTATGCTTGGTCGAGTCCCTCGAGGGTATATCATCGAATCAGACTCATCTTGTAACGATGGTGTTGACTCATCTTGCACAGATCCAAGGACATCACAATATATATGCATACATGCAATAAGCAATATAAAGCGATAAATGTCAAAATATAATAAGCAAAAAGACGGCGTATCAAGTCACACGTACCATCACTCACGTGATTGGCTTATTAGGCACCTATGACTAGAAGTAGACCCCTCCAAAATTGAAGCAATGCAAAACTAGCCGACCTTGTGGAACATAAAATCACTACGTGGCTTTCTCTATTTAAAAGGCTACTACCACAAGTTCGTGAAAAACTATGGAAAGATCAGTGCACCCCTTACTTCTTTGCTGAAAAAAGATGCTTTCCAAATATCAGATAAAGCCACCACAAGCCTTCAACGAACTTAAAGTCGCAATGGTCAGACAAAGCCAACACCTACCCAACTTCGGCAAGACTTTTGTTACTGAAGCCAATGCCTCCGGAGTCGAAATTGGTCCTGTACTAATGCAATATAGATGCCCCCTCGCTTATACTAGTAAGGCAATATCTCCTTCTCATCTCAAGATGACTATTTACGATAAGGAGATGCTCGCGATTATGCATGGGGTGACCAAATGGGGACCGTACTTGATCGGGCGATGCTTTCAAATCAAGACTGACAATAAAAGCCTAAAATATTTCTTGAAGTAGAAGATATCTTCCCTCGAGCAGCAAAAATTGGTAACAAAGCCTCTTGTATATGATTATGAAATAACTTACAAAAAGGGGAAAGAGAATGTTATTGCAGATACGCTTTCACGGCTACCTGAGCAAGCTAAATTTTTGGCCGTTTCACTTCCAACCGACGACTTCCTTGAGGATATTACGAGGGAATGGAAGGAAAATCTAGAGACAAGTCAATATAATAAGTAAAATGACTGCATGTCAAGTCACACATGCCATCACTCATGTGATTGGCTTGCTGGGCACCTATGACTAGCAATCTCCCACTTGACCTAAAGCCGATCACCTGTGTCTGATCCCCATCAAACCCCTATGATGCTCAAAGATAATTTAAGATAATGGCTTTGTCAATGGATCTGCAATGTTATCTTCGGATGGAACTCTTTCCTCTGCTACATCTTCATGGGTCATAATCTCTCTAATAAGCTAGAACCTCCTCAAAACACTTCTAATGAGACTCGAGTTCCCTTATTTGAGTAATCACCCTGTAGTTGTCGCAATATAAGGGAATCGACTCCTTGCTATCTAGTACGAGTCCTAGATCTATGATAAACTTCTTCATCCAGACTCCCTCCTTTGCTGCCTCTACTACAAAAATGTACTCTACCTCTGTGGTCAAGTTAGTAGTAGTATCTTGCTTGGAACTCTTCCAACATACTACTCCTCTATTCAAGGTGTACATATACCCCAAATTTGACTTGCTATCATCGATATCAGACTGAAAACTCGAGCCTGTTTAGCCTTCAACCCTGAGGCTACTACCTCCATATACTAGTAAAAGAGCCTTAGCCCTTCTCAAGTACTTAAAGATATACTTTATTGCTTTTCAATGTTCCAAGCCTAGATCCGCCTGATACCTACTCGTGAAACTCAAAGCATGCACTATATCAGGCCTGGTACATAACATGGAATAATGATAGACCCTATCGCTAAGGCATAGAGTATTCTATCCATGTTCACCCTTTCTTCAGGAGTCTTTAGGGACATAATCCTAGAAGCGATATCCCATGTCTCATCGGTATGAGACCTCTCTTGGAATTTTCCATGCCAAACCTTTTGACAAGCCAAGCATCCTCGTGGATCTATCTCTATAGATCCGAATCCCCAAGATATATGATACTTTCCTTAAATCCTTCATGGAGAAGTGTCTAGATAACCAAGCCTTTACTATGGATAGCATTTCTACATCATTTTCAATGATCAGGATATCATCCACATATAACACCAAAAAGGTGATAGCGCTCCCACATACCTTCATGTACACATAAGGCTCATCTTCATTCTTAACAAAGTCATAAGATCCGATTGCCTCATCAAATCTTATGTTCCAACTCCGGAAAGCTCACAAGCAAACCATACAGGAAAAACTTCATAGATAATGCAAATTACAAACAGACTTTACAAGCTCTGAATAGTTCCACAACAAAAGGTCAAAATGGTCCACTATAGACTGAATATCTCTCATAAGTGTCCACATAACATAACATTTATTTACAAGCCTAAGAAGGCCACCAAACCCAACTAAAATGGGACTGTTAAGCCTTCAACCGTTCCTTTACATGCTGTGCAAAGCATGAACAAACAGAAAGACATGGATATACACAAGTATTACATCAAACTTCCTGTTTAGAACTTTGTCCATGACATTCTCCCCCACTTATTCCTTCGACGGCCTCGTCGAAGCCTTTGTTGACACTACAACTCCTCGCCTTTGTTGAGTCTTTAATCTTTTGCTCCAAATGCAATGCGCCTCTTGGCTCCCAGTTGCTCTCCGCTGTTGTTTTTGAGTAGTCGAACCTTTTTTAACCCACCATGCTGCTTCAACTCGCTAATGACTCTAACTCTAGTATAGGGTTGGCTAAGTTGTGTTGATCCCTATTAGTTCCTGCGGATCCTCTAGATGAAGGAAAAGGCCATCCTTACTATGCACCAGTCTCTCAAATGCCTCATGTTGCTTGAACTAGGTGGATGCTTGTTGGAGCATTAATGAGTATCGCCTCACAAACTTCTGAAGTTTTGGTCCTTCCTCCATAAAATTTGCTCATCGACTCTTCTTTCACTTAGTTATCACTTCCAAGTAGATTCGCATCACCTCCGCTTTCAATTGGCATTCTATTAAGAAATGAAGCGGATAATCTACTCTCAATAGCACTAATCACCATTGGTGAGGACTTAACAACTATTGTCTTCTAATATCTTCGAAGGGTCTTTGAACCTATAAAGAGCTCCTTTGTTGGATAGATAAGAGAATTGGGGTACTTGGTTTCGCCCATTCTCTTAAGAGTTGAGAAGGCAATGATTACTTGACTTTGCCCACCTCCTCAAGGGTTGTACTCCATGCATTGAGCTGGTTACTAGCCTTCGCCTACTCTTTGCTCACACTTCTGAAGCACTCAAAGTGTTTGCACTCCTTGCATTGAGTTAACTACTGCAATTCACCTTCTCAATGCCATCGAACTTCTGGAATGCAAGAAGTTTTCACCCCAACTTAGAGTACGTGTCTAATAGTTATGGTTGCCTTTGGGATTGTATCGTCTTCTCCATCAACCAGGTCGCCTACTCTATTGAGTAGCAAAGGTACAACAATGCGTACTGCTTGCTTCGTTCCTTGGTTGTGCACTCTTGCATGACCCGATGTCCTTCACTTTTGGCTATCATGATGAAAAGCTCATTGACATCGTTTGTACGAAGTTCCTTGGCCTTTGCCCTTTAGTCTTATCTCGGTACTTGGAGTTTGCCTCTGTATGCTCCACCTCCTCGGCCCCTTTCACGACCAAGCGCTCTCCCTCCATAAGAGCAAGGGATCACTAACTTTCATGGAAGTCCAGCCTCTGTGGTACCATGGCGCTGCCATGCCCATGGCCCTACTATCCATCACCTCGCATCTGTATCCCTTTTCTTCAAGATCAGTAGATATGTCTTTATGGCACTCCTCAGAGTCCACCTCCATTCTAACTGATGCTTGATTTTGGGTAGCGAAGTCCCTCTGGACTCGTCGTCGCTTCCTTGCCCCTTTCGACCCCCTGCTTCAACACCTTTATTTTCTCTAAGCAACTCCCTTTAGTCGATAGAAAGATAAACTACAACTCCCATGCATGGCCTCTACCATCACGTTATAGGATTTGCACCGATTCTTTTCTCCTTAGCTTTCTTGGTAGCAACGTTTGTTTACTCGACCTTGTCCTCTGACTTGCCGGGCTCCCTTAGCGAATATAGGCTCTAGAGCAGTCCAACTCTCTAGCTACTTCGATCATACCTCGACATGATCAAGTCCCTCCCATGGGACTCATGTTGAATCTCAGATTTTGATGATATAATCAATTGGTGGGTTAATTGATCTAATCCATATTATTAAGTTAAGTGTGCAGGATTAACTACGATAACCAGAAAACATAAAGCAAGGATACCGGAGTCGAGCTCGATGGATGTTTAAGAGACTGAAGATGTTGGGAAATCATTGGGGGGGCGACATCATATGCGCAGCGGAAGAACAAGAAAACAAAAATCCCCGATTCCCAAAAAGATGTTCATCGTCGTGCGAAGATTGGTGCGCAAAATCCGCAAAAACACAAAACTGCGTATAGAGATTGTGTTACCTAGGGAGATCGTATATCCCTGTTTCCTTGCAGATCCTTAGGAGAGGGTGAAGGAGGTCAAGCGTCCTCCTCTCTAGCGGTAATCCACACAGCAGGGTTGCGACGACGCTCCTCAAAACTCCAGGCCTACTCTGAGGTGGAGAGGGAGAGGAGAATAGGAAGGGCAAGCAAAGTCTCTAGCCTATGAGGCTGTGAATCCCTCCTATTTATAGAGATCCCGTGTCAAAACCCTAATGGGTCCTTTCCCTAGTGGGTATTGGATCTGCATCCAATAAGACAAGGGCTCCGTCGGATATCTCATATCCGAACCTCTACTCATCGCAATGCCTACCATATGTGTGTGACCCTCTAGGCCCAATATCGAGCTGGCCGTGAGTCATACCTGTCAGAACCCTTTCTAACTAAGTGAATTATTATCTCTGTAATAATTCACTCGACTCATCGACTACGGAAGTACTAGGCCACTACGCCGTAGTCCCCAGACGATACAGGGGAATCCAATCCATTGGACCTGTCTGTCCTCAGTTACCATGTACCTATAGTCCCTCATCCATCTAATATCCTAGAGACCGTATATTGAGCATGGTGCTGTCAGACCCATACGGTTTCTACTCGAGTCTCGCTCTAATCGGATTCTCCCGGAGAACTCTTTCTCTCTCAACCCGAATGACCCTGGCCAGGGATTTGTCTGAGCAAGAACACATGGGATATTCCTCTCATGATACCGAGAGTGGATGATCCTCTATCGACACTCAATAGCCCTCGTAAGGTCGACTACCACTCCCAATGACCAGCTGTACTAGATCTGGGAACAGCCAAACCTATAAGTCTGGTATCAAAGAGTGGAGCACTCATACAGGACATCCTTGGTGTCTCAAGTCTAAGAACCAGATACACCACTAGGACTACGGAATCGTTGTCTGACAATAAGGCATCATCAACCATCCAGCATTCCGTAAGCGGATCAATCAGTGAACTCATTCTCCAATGAGCACCTGTACTGTATCCCTAGTGTCCCTACACGAGCAGCTATGAGACCAGCTGCATCCATCATATGGACGGGTATACAGCACACCAGTCTATCCGGTTATCACGATGTCCCTCTCGAGTAACCTATGACCGGGATTATTTAGGATATGTGTTTAAAGGTGAATCGATCTCATTATCGTGATCTCATCACGATCCGATTCCCATTGCACAAATCCAAGGACATCACAATATATATGCATTTATGCAATAGTTATAAAGTGATATACGCCAAAATATAATAAGCAAAAAGATTCTGTATCAAGTCACACGTGCTATCACTCACGTGATTGGCTTGCTGGGCACTTATGACTAGCAGAAGAATCATCGGAGATACTGTCGGAACCAACCGAGAAGAAATCGGGAACGTGTCGGAAGTTCGCCGAAGAAATCGTCGGAGGCTCGCGGAGATCACCGAGAAGGCTCGGCTACTCGTTAAATTCATCACAAAGATTAGGAGCTTGCAGGGAGTCTGTCGGAAGAAGTTCGTCGAAAAGCTCGCCAGAACAAGACTCGACGTTCGCGGTTAAAAAAACTTGCTTAGGATGTTTTTTTTGTGTTATGTAGTTCACCTGTAATTAGGATTATGATTAAGAGATAATCCTATATCCTGGTTAGGGGCCAACTAGGCCCAAAGTCAGATTTGGTTTGGACTAAAATTAAGCCAAACAAATGAATTGGAGAGCCAGGCAGTGGCACCGCCTGGCTGGGCGGTGACACCTCCTTGGCTGGGCGGTTGCACCGTCCAGCACCCGAGCGCTGGGCAGTGGCACCGCCTGGCTGGGCGGTGGCACCTCCAGCACCGGGAACCCTAAGAGAATTCAAATTTTGGAGCCCAAAATTTGAATCCTCTTGAGGCCTATAAATACCCCTCAAATCTCAGCTGAGGTTACAACTTTTGAGAAGCATTTTGATTGAGAGAAAAGTCTTAGAAAGTCTTAGCAAGTCTTGTTTTCAATTTGCTAGAGAGTTCTCCTCCTTCTTTCTTATTGAAAATTTGTAAGAGGTTGAGCTGCTTGTAAAAGGTTGTAAGAGGGATGTTTACCCTTCCATTTCAATAGACTTGCTAGTGGAAGGTGGGAGCCTCATCGAAGAGGGGCCTCGCAAGTGGAGTAGGTCATTTGACCGAACCACTCTAAAAATCGGCGTAATCTCTGGTTTGCATTTTATTATTGTCATTTACATTACTGCAAATCTTCTTACTGCTTTAGTTCCTTATTACCCTTGCTGCGCAACTTTAAGAATACGCTTTCATGTTAAACTTTTCAAGTTTCGTTCTTATCGTACGAAAGATTTTGTTAAAATCGAAGTTTTAATCCGCTGCACTAATTCACCCCCCCCCTCTTAGTGCCGCTCCGATCCTAACAAGTGGTATCAGAGCAAGGTTATCTCTCATATTTGGTTTAATACCCAAGAGAGATAGCTTACTCCGGCATGCAAGAGGGCCACTCTATTGCACGACCACCTTTGTTTAATGGGTCGGATTACACATATTGGAAGACTTGCATGAGGATCTTCCTCATTTCTATGGACTTTGAGCTTTGGTCTATTGTTGAGAATGGATTTAAAAAATCTTCTCTTCCGATGAGCGAATGGAATGAATCGGAGAAGAAGGTTTTTGCTTTAAATGCAAAGGCTATGAATGCCTTGTTTTGTGCATTAGACAAAAACGAATTTAATCGTGTTTCAATGTGTGATTCGGCTTTTGATATTTGGAGAACTCTTGAGGTCACTCATGAAGGCACTAGCCGAGTGAAAGAGTCCAAAATCAACATCCTTGTGCACTCTTATGAACTTTTTCGAATGAAACTAAGTGAGTCCATCGGAGACATGTACACCCGGTTTACGGATGTCATCAATGGACTCAAAGCTCTTGGTAAAGATTTTACTAACTTTGAACTAGTAACTAAAATCTTAAGATCTCTCCCTAAAAGTTGGGATCCAAAAGTTACGGCCATTCAAGAGGCCAAAGACCTTAAAGCATTCCCTCTTGAAGAACTCATTGGGCCTCTAATGACCTACGAAATGAAATGTCAAGCTCATGACGAGCTCGAGAACCCCCTTCCAAAGAACAGGAAGGATATGGCACTCAAATCACAAGAAGACCACTTGAAAGGAACATCAAGTGATGAGGACAGTGACAATGACATTGCACTTTTGACTCAAAAATTTAAAAAATATTTAAGAAAGAACAAATTTAAAAATAATACAAAAAATAAATTTGAACAAAAGAAGGACCAAGTGATTTGCTATGAATGCAAAAAACCGGGACACTATAAGAACGATTGTCCTCAAGCCAAAAAGAGAATATCAAAGAAGAAGGCATTCAAGGCAACGTGGGATGATTCAAGCGCATCCGAAGAAGAGGAGTCCAACACCGAGCAAGTTGCTCATTACGCGCTAATGGTGTTAGGAGAAGAGGTATGTGATTTATTTAATGAAGATTTATCTTTTGAAGAACTATCTATCGCTTTTCATGAATTATTTGATGAATGTAGAACTGTTAGCAAGAAGTTAAGTGTCTTAAAGAAAGAGCATGCTTTGTTACAAGATAAGTTTGATAGTCTTCAAACTCCTCCATGCTCTAAGTGTGAGCACTTAGAAGCATTAAAAAATGAAAATTTGCTTCTTAAGGAAACCTTAAACAAGTTTAAGGTTTGTAGCAAAGGATTAGATATGATCCTTGCACACAAGGGTCACATCGCAAATAGAAATGGAATTGGATTTGTAAAAGGATTACATCAAAATCCTACCACTTTGATAAAAGGACCTATATTACATGTTTCCTCTTATATGAAATGCAACTTTTATTGCAAATCCGGACATATTGCCTACAAATGCCCATTTAGAAAAATTAGTTCACAAAAATTAATATGGGTTCCTAAAGGAACTATAAAGAATTCAATAATAAATAACAAAGTTAGTGGGTCAATTTTTGAGGCACCCAAAATCAAATGGGTACCTAAAAATCATCATCTTTTGTAGACAAACCCACAAGCTAGGAGCAAGAGATGGTATCTCGATAGTGGATGCTTAAGACATATGACTGGAGATCCATCTCATTTCTCTATGCTCACTAGCAAAGAAGAAGGGTACGTTACCTTCGGAGACAACAACAAGGGCAAAATCATTGGCAAGGGAACTATTGGTAACAAATTTAATTTTTCCATTGATGATGTCTTACTAGTTGATGGATTGAAACATAATCTCTTGAGTATTAGTCAACTATGCGATAAAGGTTACATCGTTAGATTTGAATCAAATATGTGCATTATTGAAAAACCAAATCATAACATGACTATGATTGCTTTAAAACAAAATAATGTCTATACCAAAAATCTTGATGAACTAAGTAATGAAATGTGTTTCTCCGCCGTAAATGATGATGCTTGGCTTTGGCATAGGAGATTAGGCCATGCAAGCATAAAAATAATATCTAAGATCTCATCTCAAGAATTAGTACGAGGAATTCCAAATATAAAGTTTATTAAGGACAAAGTATGCGATGCATGTCAACTAGGCAAACAAATAAAAACAAGCTTGAAACCAAAAAATCAAATTAGCACCACTAGACCATTACAATTGATCAATTTGGACTTATTTGGACCAATTGATACAACAAGTCTAGGTGGAAGCAAATAAGCTTTTGTGATTGTGGATGACTACTCTAGATACACTTGGACCTATTTCTTAGCTCACAAAAGTGATTGCTTCAAATGTTTCTCTAAATTTTGTAAACTCACTCAAAACGAAAAAGGCTTCATGATTTCATCAATTCGGAGTGATCACGGTGGTGAATTTCAAAACCATGACTTTCAAAATTTTTGCGAAGTTAATGGATACAATCACAACTTCTCAACTCCAAGAAATCCTCAACAAAATGGTGTAGTTGAAAGAAAAAATAGAAACCTACAAGAAATGGCAAGAACTATGTTAAATGAACATAGTTTACCCAAATATTTTTGGGCCGAAGCCGTAAATACGGCTTGCTACATCATGAATAGGGTTCTAATAAGACCATCTCTATCAAAAACTCCCTATGAATTATAGAATAACAAAAAACCAAATATTTCTTATTTTAAAGTTTTTGGTTGTACATGCTTTATTTTAAATGAAAAGGATGCCTTAGGTAAATTTGATGCTAAATCCGATGAAGGCATCTTTCTTGGCTACTCTTCCGTTTCTAAGGCTTTTCGGATTTTTAATAAAAGAACCTTAGTAATAGAAGAGTCTATTCATGTAGTTTTTAATGAAATTTCCAATTTAAAGAAAAATGATTTTGATGATGATCTTGGTTTTGATAATTTTAATTTAAATGAACCCTCTCCTCAAAATAGCCATTTGAATGCATCTTCTTCCGAAATTTCTTTACCAAAAGAATGGAAGTATGTAGATGCTCATCCAAAAGAGCAAATTATAGGAGATACATCAAAAGGGGTTCAAACTCGTTCTTCTTTCAAAAATTTCTGTGCTAACGTCGCTTTCCTTTCTCAAATTGAACCTAAATGCATTGACGAAGCCTTAAAAGATGATTTTTGGGTCATTACAATGCAAGAAGAATTGAACCAATTTGAGAGGAATGAGGTTTGGAAGCTTGTTCCTACACCAAGTGACCACTTAGTCATAGGTACTAAGTGGGTCTTTAGAAACAAGCAAGACGAAAATGGTATCGTGGTTAGAAACAAGGCTAGATTAGTGGCCAAAGGTTTCAACCAAGAAGAAGGTATCGATTACGAAGAAACCTTCGCTCCCGTGGCTCGATTAGAAGCCATAAGGATGCTCCTTGCCTATGCTAGTAGTAATAATTTTAAACTATTTCAAATGGATGTTAAAAGTGCTTTCTTGAATGGTTTTATTTCCGAAGAAGTATTTGTCGAACAACCTCCCGGATTTGAAAATTCTCTTCTTCCTAATCATGTATTCAAATTGACCAAGGCCCTCTATGGCTTGAAACAAGCTCCTAGAGCTTGGTACGAAAGGCTTAGTTCCTTTCTTATTTTAAATAATTTTACTAAAGGCAAGGTTGATACTGCTAGTCATAAGTGCCCAGCAAGCCAATCACGTGAGTGATGGCACGTGTGACTTGATACAGAATCTTTTTGCTTATTATATTTTGGCGTATATCACTTTATAACTATTGCATAAATGCATATATATTGTGATGTCCTTGGATTTGTGCAATGGGAATCGGATCGTGATGAGATCACGATAATGAGATCGATTCACCTTTAAACACATATCCTAAATAATCCCGGTCATAGGTTACTCGAGAGGGACATCGTGATAACCGGATAGACTGGTGTGCTGTATACCCGTCCATATGATGGATGCAACTGGTCTCATAGCTGCTCGTGTAGGGACACTAGGGATACAGTACAGGTGCTCATTGGAGAATGAGTTCACTGATTGATCCGCTTATGGAATGCTGGATGGTTGATGATGCCTTATTGTCAGACAACGATTCCGTAGTCCTAGTGGTGTATCTGGTTCTTAGACTTGAGACACCAAGGATGTCCTGTATGAGTGCTCCACTCTTTGATACCAGACTTATAGGTTTGGCTGTTCCCAGATCTAGTACAGCTGGTCATTGGGAGTGGTAGTCGACCTTACGAGGGCTATTGAGTGTCGATAGAGGATCATCCTCTCGGTATCATGAGAGGAATATCCCATGTGTTCTTGCTCAGACAAATCCCTGGCCAGGGTCATTCGGGTTGAGAGAGAAAGAGATCTCCGGGAGAATCCGATTAGAGCGAGACTCGAGTAGAAACCGTATGGGTCTGACAGCACCATGCTCAATATACGGTCTCTGGGATATTAGATGGATGAGGGACTATAGGTACATGGTAACTGAGGACAGACAGGTCCAATGGATTGGATTCCCTTGTATCGTCTGGGGACTACGGCGTAGTGGCCTAGTACTTCCGTAGTCGATGAGTCGAGTGAATTATTACAGAGATAATAATTCACTGAGTTAGAAGGAGTTCTGACAGGTATGACTCACGGCCAGCTCGATATTGGGCCTAGAGGGTCACACACATATGGTAGGCATTGCGATGAGTAGAGGTTCGGATATGAGATATCCGACGGAGCCCTTGTCTTATTGGATGCAGATCCAATACCCACTAGGGAAAGGACCCATTAGGGTTTTGACACGGGATCTCTATAAATAGGAGGGATTCACAGCCTCATAGGCTAGAGTCTTTGCTTGCCCTTCCTATTCTCCTCTCCCTCTCCACCTCAGAGTAGGCCTGGAGTTTTGAGGAGCGTCGTCGCAACCCTGCTGTGTGGATCACCGCTAGAGAGGAGGACGCTTGACCTCCTTCACCCTCTCCTAAGGATCTGCAAGGAAACAGGGATATACGATCTCCCTAGGTAACACAATCTCTATACGCAGTTTTTTGTGTTTTTGCGGATTTTGCGCACCAATCTTCGCACGACGATGAACATCTTTTTGGGAATCGGGGATTTTGTTTTCTTGTTCTTCCGCTGCGCATATGATATCGCCCCCCCTTATGATTTCCCAACAGTGGTATCAGAGCCAGGTTGTTCGTGCGAATGATTGGTTTTTGAACTGCGTGTGTTGTGTTTAGGAAGAATATTGACGTCAAAAATCGTTGACGCAAAAGCAAGGAAGGGCAGCAACAGTTGCTGCCCTCGATCTGCATGCCTGCAGCCAGCCGCAGCCGCAGCCAGGCAGCACAGCGCCGGCGCATGCGCAAGCGCTGTGCCTGCAGCAGCCGGCCGGCGGTCTGCTTGCAGCAGGCTTGCGGCCGCGGGGCTGGCAGCCCGCTCGGTAGAAGCGCCTGCGGCCACTGAGCCCGCGGGCAGAGGCGCCGCGGGGCAGCAGCGCGGGCTGAGGCACCGCAGGGCAGCGGCGCTTGTGGCCGCTGCTCCCACGGGCAAAAACCCCGCAGGGGCGGCCGCCAGCGAGGCAGCACCACCTGCGGGCGCTGACTCGCGGGCAGAACCGCCCGCGGAGGCGGCGGCGCCCGAAGAGGGCGCCCACCCGCAGCGGCATCGCCGCCAGCGGGCGTGCCGCCTGCAGGCGAGGGCAGTGCCCTCGCCCCGCCGCACAGGCCGCCGCCGGCAGGGTGGCGGCGGCGGCAGCAGCGAAAAGGGGAAAGGGTATTAGAGTTTTCTGGGCAAAAAGATAGTTTTGCCCCTCGGAATTTGAGAAATTCCAGTTTCTGTCTTTTGTCCAAATTACGAAAATACCCTTAGGAATTGAGAAATTCCCTATATATCCCTGATTTCAGAAAATATTAATTAATTAAAAGGTTTAGTTGATTATTATTTTTATTATTATCTAGTAGTCCTACATGATGATGATTATTTATACATGTGATGTATGATGAGTGGACGGATGATCATGGACCGTGTGATGTGTGTACTTGTGATTATTATTATTGAGGTCTGCGAACCTCCATTATATTTCTCGTTTATTGTCGGGCCTGCGTGCCTATGATTAAGTTGTAATCACATGAGGAGGCGCAGCGGGAGCGTGGATGCCATAGCGGGACCCACGAGACGGACGATCGTGATGCATGGAGATGCATCAAGATGTCGACGAAACCGACGAGGACGAGATGGACGATCACAAGGCATGGAGATGCACCGTTGCACACATAGATCTTGATGTGAGTGATTAGGCCTACTGGCTCGGGCCTAATCATATTAGGTTGTGGTCCATGATCATCTGGTGTGATTGCTTATACACATACTAGATATGTATATATATTTGCATGCGATGTAGATATATATTAAATATGTATATGTGTGACATGTCATATTAGGAGACCAAATCATAGAAACATCTCTCGATAATATTAAGTCGGTAAACGTGAGGCAATTAGATTGACCCACGTGGCCTTCCATCGTTATGAGTAGGAACTGAATCCCGGTGTAGGTTGAGTTGGTCGAGTCCCTCGAGACTCACTTATATCGCGATTCGCTATCTTGCTTACGACATAGAGATGTAACCGGTGACCTGAGGGCATGATATGCTTGGTCGAGTCCCTCGAGGGTATATCATCAAATCAGACTCATCTTGTAACGAAGGTGTTGACTTAACCGAGCATCATGGTTGGTCGAGTCCCTCAAGGCCAAGGTGATTCGGAGGCCGAACAGGACGGGAATCACAAGGAGTTGTGATCGGCAAGAGTTGTCTACCTTTTAGGCTTAGTGTGATTGGTCGAGTCCCTCGAGGTTACACTAAGACGCAGATTGGATCCTGATCCCCACTAGAAGTCTGCCGGAGACTTCCGTTTCACGTGCTGAGGGTGTCGCATGACTCATTAGTAAAATAGTGGGAGCATATTAAGATAGAAGTCCATATCTTGATAGTTTATTTCTTGCAAAATCTGCTTGTTATTCATTTTTGCTACATCTTTATTTTCAGAAAATGTCGCTTTCAAATCCCTTACGTGGCATACTTGATGTCAACCGCCTCACTGGTCCAAATTATACGGATTGGCTCCGTAACTTGAGAATTGTTCTCACAGCGGAGAAAATCGTGTACGTCCTTGATACAGTGATGCCTACGCCCGAAGAAGGGGCAAGCGAGGATGAGATCGCTCGCTACGTGAAGTACATTGATGACTCCACTCTTGCTCAGTGCTATATGTTGGGCTCTATGACTCCAGAGTTACAGAGACAACATGAAAAGATGGATGCCAGATCCATTCTCCTACATGTCCGTAAATTGTTTGAGGAACAGGGAAGGACTCAACGATATGAGATATCCAAGAGCCTTTTCCGCGCTAGGATGACTGAGGGGACACCGGTTCAGAACCATGTTCTAAAGATGATTGAGTGGATAGAGAAACTCACAGGTCTAGGAATGGTCCTAGAGGATAACTTGTGTGTGGACATTGTGCTTCAGTCCCTACCAGATTCCTTTTCACAGTTCATAATGAACTTTAATATGAACAAGCTTGAGGTGACTCTCCCAGAGCTCCTCAATATGTTGAGGGAGGCAGAGAGTACTATTAAGAAAGAGAAGCCAGTTCTCTACACTGGTGAGACCAGAAAGAAAAGGAAAGCAGAAAGGTCCCTTAAGAAGGGAAAGGGCAAGGGCAAACAAGATAAAGCAAAGGTTGCTAAGAAAGACCCAACAAAGGACAAAGGCCAGTGCTTCCACTGTGGTAAAGATGGGCACTGGAAGAGAAACTGCAAAGAGTACCTTGCAGAAAGGGCGAAACAAAAGCTTGATGAAGCTTCAGGTACATTCATGATCAGTCTCCATTTGTCAGACTCTTATGATAACACATGGGTATTAGATACCGGTAGTGCTTATCATATATGTAATTCGTTGCAGGTTCTGGCAAGGCCTAGGAGATTAGAGAGAGGCGAGATGGACCTCAGGATGGGTAATGGAGCAAAAGTTGCTGTATTAGCTGTTGGCGAGGTCGCCCAACATCTGCCTAGTGGAGCTTTTATTGCATTAGATGCATGTTATTTTGTTCCTTCTATTATCAAAAACATTATCTCCATTTCATGTTTAACAGTTAGTGGATATAAATTTGTTTTTGAGAACAATGGTTGTTCGATATTATTAGATGATAAGATCATCACGAAAGGAACATTGCATAATGGTTTATTTATGTTAGACACCACTCCACATATCATGAATATAAATGTGTCCAAAAGGAAACGAGATGAGTTGAACAGTGCATACCTGTGGCATTGTAGGCTAGGTCACATCCATGAAAGAAGGATTCAAAAGTTGCTAAATGATGGATATCTAGATCCATTCGACTATGTGTCATATGCAACTTGTGAGCCTTGCATTCGTGGAAAACTGACCAACTCTCCATTTAGTGGAACTGGAGAGAGAGCCACTGAGTTGTTGGAACTCATACATAGTGATGTATGTGGACCCATGTCAACTCATGCCATTGGAGGTTACTCCTACTTCATTACATTTACTGATGATTTCTCAAGGTATGGATATGTGTACTTAATGAAGTACAAGTCCAAGGCCTTTGAGAAATTCAGAGAGTATAAGAATGAGGTGGAGAACCAGACTGGAAAGAGTATCAAAACTCTTCGATCAGATCGAGAAGGTGAGTACTTAAGTACAGAGTTTACTCACTTCCTCAAGGACCATGGGATATTATCCCAATGGACACCTCCTTATACACCTCAGCTCAATGGTGTCTCTGAAAGGAGAAATCGTACATTATTAGATATGGTACGGTCCATGATGAGTTTCGCTGACCTACCCATCTCATTCTGGGGATATGCCCTAGAAACCGCAGCTTACCTTCTAAACAGAGTTCCAACTAAGTCGGTGGTGTCTACACCATATGAGATATGGAAAGGGAAGAAGCCTGATCTTAAAGTAGTTAAGATTTGGGGCTGCTCTGCCCATGTTAAAAGACACAACCCCGATAAGTTAGAATCAAGGACAGGGCGATGTAAATTTGTGGGATACCCCAAGGAAACTTGTGGGTATTACTTCTATCATCTCGAGGACCAAAAGGTCTTTGTAGCTAAGAGAGCAGTGTTCCTTGAGAAGGAACCCATTCTTGACGGAGACAGTGGGAGAATGATAGAATTGAGCGAGGTTGGAGAACCAAGCTCAAGCACCACTCTACAGCCCGAGTCTGTTCAGGTATCTAATACACAAGTTTCAACTTTACGCAGGTCTGATAGAGTATCCCATCCTCCTGAGAGATATGTGGGACATATTAGAGCAGAGGATGTAGAGGATATTGATCCTCAGACCTACGAGGAGGCTATTATGAGTATAGACTCCGGGAAGTGGAAAGAAGCCATGAATTCTGAGATGGATTCTATGTACTCCAATAAGGTTTGGAACCTAGTTGATGCACCGGAAGGTATTGTACCCATCGGTTGCAAGTGGATCTTTAAGAAAAAGATCGGAGTAGATGGAAAGGTAAAGACCTATAAAGCAAGGCTAGTGGCTAAGGGGTATCGTCAAAGGCAAGGTGTTGACTATGACGAAACTTTCTCACCCGTAGCAATGCTAAAATCCATCAGAATTCTATTGGCTATTGCAGCACACTATGATTATGAGATCTGGCAGATGGATGTGAAAACCGCATTCCTCAACGGGAACCTGGAGGAGGAGGTGTATATGATGCAACCTGAGGGATTCGTGTCCAAGAACTGCCCAGATAAGGTGTGTAGGTTGCTTAGATCCATTTATGGACTAAAGCAAGCTTCCCGAAGTTGGAACATAAGATTTGATGAGGCAATCAGATCTTATGACTTCGTTAAGAACGAAGATGAGCCTTGTGTATACAGAAAGGTAAGTGGGAGCGCTATTAGCTTTTTGGTGTTATATATGGATGACATCCTCATCATTGGGAATGACATAGGAATGCTATCCACAATAAAGGCTTGGTTATCTAGACACTTCTCCATGAAGGACTTAGGAGAAGCATCTTATATCTTGGGGATTAGAATATATAGAGATAGATCCAAAAGGATGCTTGGCTTGTCCCAGTCCAGGTACATAGAAACTATTGTCAAAAGGTTTGGCATGGAAAATTCCAAAAGAGGTCTCATACCGATGAGACATGGGATATCGCTTTCTACGAGTATGTCCCCAAAGACTCCAGAAGAAAGGGCGAACATGGATATGATACCTTATGCCTCAGCAATAGGGTCTATCATGTATGCCATGCTATGTACTAGGCCTGATATAGCGCATGCTCTGAGTGTCACGAGCAGGTATCAGGCGGATCCAGGCTTGGAGCACTGGAAAGCAGTAAAGTGTATCCTTAAGTACTTGAGAAGGACTAAGGATCTTTTACTAGTATATGGAGGTAATAGCCTTAAGGTTGAAGGCTACACTGACTCAAGTTTTCAGTCTGATGTCGATGATAGCAAGTCGAATTCAGGGTATGTGTACACCTTGAATGGAGGAGCAGTGTGCTGGAAGAGTTCCAAGCAAGATACCACTGCTGACTCGACCACAGAGGCGGAGTACATTGCTGCATCAGATGCAGCAAAGGAGGGAGTCTGGTTGAAGAAGTTCATCACAGATTTGGGAGTCGTGCCGGATAGTGAGGAGCCGATTTCCCTATATTGCGACAACAACGGGGCAATTGCTCAAGCGAAGGAACCTAGGTCTCATCAGAAATCTAAGCATGTTCTGAGGAGGTTCCACCTTATCAGAGAGATCGTGACCCGAGGAGATGTAGCAGTGGAAAGAGTTCCATCCGAAGATAACATTGCAGATCCACTAACAAAGCCATTGTCTCAGATTGTCTTTGAGCGTCACAGGGGTCTGATGGGGATCAGACACATAGGAGATTGGCTTTAGGTCAAGTGGGAGATTGCTAGTCATAAGTGCCCAGCAAGCCAATCACGTGAGTGATGGCACGTGTGACTTGATACAGAATCTTTTTGCTTATTATATTTTGGCGTATATCACTTTATAACTATTGCATAAATGCATATATATTGTGATGTCCTTGGATTTGTGCAATGGGAATCGGATCGTGATGAGATCACGATAATGAGATCTATTCACCTTTAAACACATATCCTAAATAATCCCGGTCATAGGTTACTCGAGAGGGACATCGTGATAACCGGATAGATTGGTGTGCTGTATACCCGTCCATATGATGGATGCAGCTGGTCTCATAGCTGCTCGTGTAGGGACACTAGGGATACAGTACAGGTGCTCATTGGAGAATGAGTTCACTGATTGATCCGCTTACGGAATGCTGGATGGTTGATGATGCCTTATTGTCAGACAACGATTCCGTAGTCCTAGTGGTGTATCTGGTTCTTAGACTTGAGACACCAAGGATGTCCTGTATGAGTGCTCCACTCTTTGATACCAGACTTATAGGTTTGGCTGTTCCCAGATCTAGTACAGCTGGTCATTGGGAGTGGTAGTCGACCTTACGAGGGCTATTGAGTGTCGATAGAGGATCATCCACTCTCGGTATCATGAGAGGAATATCCCATGTGTTCTTGCTCAGACAAATCCCTGGCTAGGGTCATTCGAGTTGAGAGAGAAAGAGATCTCCGGGAGAATCCGATTAGAGCGAGACTCGAGTAGAAACCGTATGGGTCTGACAGCACCATGCTCAATATACGGTCTCTGGGATATTAGATGGATGAGGGACTATAGGTACATGGTAACTGAGGACAGATAGGTCCAATGGATTGGATTCCCCTGTATCGTCTGGGGACTACGGCGTAGTGGCCTAGTACTTCCGTAGTCGATGAGTCGAGTGAATTATTACAGAGATAATAATTCACTGAGTTAGAAGGAGTTCTGACAGGTATGACTCACGGCCAGCTCGATATTGGGCCTAGAGGGTCACACACATATGGTAGGCATTGCGATGAGTAGAGGTTCGGATATGAGATATCCGACGGAGCCCTTGTCTTATTGGATGCAGATCCAATACCCACTAGGGAAAGGACCCATTAGGGTTTTGACACGGGATCTCTATAAATAGGAGGGATTCACAGCCTCATAGGCTAGAGTCTTTGCTTGCCCTTCCTATTCTCCTCTCCCTCTCCACCTCAGAGTAGGCCTGGAGTTTTGAAGAGCGTCGTCGCAACCCTGCTGTGTGGATCACCGCTAGAGAGGAGGACGCTTGACCTCCTTCACCCTCTCCTAAGGATCTGCAAGGAAACAGGGATATACGATCTCCCTAGGTAACACAATCTCTATACGCAGTTTTTTGTGTTTTTGCGGATTTTGCGCACCAATCTTCGCACGACGATGAACATCTTTTTGGGAATCGGGGATTTTGTTTTCTTGTTCTTCCGCTGCGCATATGATGTCGCCCCCCCTTATGATTTCCCAACAGATACTATATTGTTTATTAAACATTTTGAAAATAATTTTCTTATTGTGCAAATTTATGTTGATGATATTATTTTTGGCTCTTCGGATGAATCACTATGTGAATCATTTGCCAAATGTATGAGTCATGAATTTGAAATGAGTTTAATGGGTGAATTAACTTTCTTTTTAGGATTACAAATCAAACAACTTAGTGATGGTATATTTCTTAACCAATCCAAATATACATTAGAATTGTTAAAACGATTTAACATGGATAATTCAAAAGCAATAAACACCCCTATGAGTACTGCGACTAAGTTAGATATGGATGAAAATAGTGAAAATTTCGATCAAAAAACATATAGGGGAATGATAGGTAGTCTACTCTACCTCACCGCGACTAGACCGGATATTATGTTTAGTGTAGGACTTTGTGCTAGGTTTCAATCTAATCCTAAATTATCTCATCTTAAGAGTGTTAAAAGAATATTTAGGTATCTTAAAGTAACTCCAAATTTAGGATTGTGGTATCCAAAATCTGAAAAATTCGATTTAATAGCTTATGCAGATGCCGATTTTGGCGGATGCAGGATAGATAGAAAAAGTACATCCGGAACATGTCAATTTTTAGGACATGCACTTGTTTCTTAGACTTCTAAGAAACAAAATTCAGTTGCACTATCTACGGCGGAAGCCGAATACATTGCTGCAAGTGCATGTTGTGCACAAGTAATTTGGATGAAAAATACATTAGAAGACTTTGGAATTCACTTTGAAAATATTCCCATAAAATGCGATAATACTAGTGCCATATGCCTTACTAAAAATCCAATTCAACACTCTAGAACTAAGCACATTGACATTAGGCATCATTTTATACGCGATCATATCCTTAACAATGATGTTGTTCTAGAATTCATTGACACAAAGCATCAATTAGCAAATATATTTACAAAAGCTTTGAATGAAGACCAATTTGAATTCATCCGAAGGGAATTAGGCATGCTAAATTGTCCCTAAAATGAACTTCACAAAAAGGACTCGTTCTTTTCCCTTCGTTTATGAATTTGAATTCTTCCTTCCTCTTCAATTCAAAATGATCCATTAAAGTATAACTTATGATCTTGAGGGAAGAAGCTAAACAAAAAGAAGGAAGAAAAAAATTTTTTTTTTCTTTCTTTCCTCCGCGTGATGCCAGCGGTGGCACCGCCAGATCCGGCGGTTGCACCGCCTGGCGCTCAGGCGCCAGGCGGTGACACCGACCGAGTAACCCTTTTAACCCGAGGGGTTAGGGCCGGCGGTGACACCGCCCCCAACCCGAAGAAAAACCTCTCAAAAACCCTCTCCCATTCCCTCTAACCCTCATTCTAACTCTTAGAAACATTGGAGAAGGATTCTTGGTGGTCCAAGCTTTCCATCTCTCAACATAATCTCCACAAGGTAACACTTGAAATCCCTCTTTTCTTTTCTCTTTCTCTTGCTTATTTTTCACAATTTCATCATCATCTTGTCTAGAAAATGGCTCCTAAGAGATCAAAAGGAATAAGGATTGAAGGAGATTCATATAACCATGACCTTTTTAGATCAAAAGAGGTAGCCCTTAGCTTTCCAAAATTTGAAACACGATGTGTCCATAAGGGAAAATACGTTGATTTGGATGAACTAGAGAACTTAGATCCCATTAGGTGGTTTGCACACCTAGAAGCTCTACCTCTACTACAAATAGAGGAACCAATCTATCCATGGTTAGTGAGATTGTTCTATGCCAACCTATATGAGGACAATGATAGCCTAAGCACTTACATTCTAGGAACACCCATTAGAATATTTGACAGCACCATTTGTGAGCTAATTGGCATAATTGAAAAAGATAGGGGATGCTATTTTAAAGGTAAATGGGACGTCAAAACCATAGGAGCAACCTATACCGAAGCCGTGAAAATAATTTTTGCAAATCCAAACCTTGACTTCCTACCCAAGAGCTGTGAACACTTACTGCCTTTCAACTCTAAAATTCTTCATCACATTATCACAAGCATCATATTCCCCAAACAATTTCATCTTGACGAAATAAGTCAAATAGAGATAGGAACCATTTATTGGATTATGACCGGTCAGCATAATTATTTTGAGTACTTAATTCGCCAACACATGCAGGATATTATGACTAAAGATACTATATTGCCATATGGGAGGTTAATCACTAGAATTCTTCATGCCTATGACATTTGCATTCCACCCGATGAAGAATCTATTCAAAATGATCGATATAACATAATAAATAAAAACCTGCTGAAAAGACTTAGGTGCACTTTTAGCAATGGCATATGGGTTAGGCAGCCTAGAAGGACGGATCCAATTCCTACACCAATAGAACAACCCAAAACACCAATTCTTATGGGAAATGAATCTCCTCCTCCTAGTCCCTTTGGCGCAGCACCTTCAGCTCCTGTTTCCTCCTCTGAAGATATCATTATGGCGGAGCTATCTCAGATCAAATCACAGCAAGAACAAATTCAGAATCAACAAGTTGAAATTTTGAAGACACTACGACAGATGAATGAAAAAATAGATATCATGTATCAGCACTGTGGACTACCTCCTAAGGATTAAATTGATGTATCTTTTTATTTTGTTCTGTTTGCTTTTAACAACAAGTTCAAGTTTGTCATCGATTGAACGATAACTGATCTTTCCTTTTAGATAACTACTGTCTTAATCTGCATAGATGATGATGTCTTTTGGATAAACTATTTCTAGCAAATTAGAATGATGAACTTTGATAAATGCTAAACCTTTTTCTATTATCATCAATTAGCTGGCTTGTCTCTTTTTGTTGATGACAAAGGGGGAGAAGTGATGACTTACACCAGAACGATAGCATGACTAATATGAATTACAAAAACTTGTGTGATATGAATGTCTTATATGACTTGCAAATCCTTGAAAATATCACAAGATTGATATCATGAAATTTATATTGAAAATCTTTATGTCGTAGCAAAATTCGTCCCTTATCATTTAACTTATGATTTTCATCGAAGTTTCGTACTTACTATTGTTTAATGAGGATAACGATAAGTTCTACGATTAGAACTTATCGGTATGCTTGAATCCAATGGGATGGAATTCAAGTGTTTTTTATCTTCTCATAATATGACATATAGATAGGGGGAGTTATGTTTAACTCCGTCATCAATTGATTGTCATCATCAAAAAGGGGGAGATTGTTGAATCTCGGATTTTGATGATATAATCAATTGGTGGGTTAATTGATCTAATCCATATTATTGAGTTAAGTGTGTAGGATTAACTACGATAACCAGAAAACATAAAGCAAGGATACCGGAGTCGAGCTCGATGGACGTTTAAGAGACCGAAGAATCATCGGAGATGCTGCCGGAACCAACCGAGAAGAAATCGGGAACGTGTCGGATGTTCGTCGAAGAAATCGTCGGAGGCTCGCGGAGATCACCGAGAAGGCTCGGCTACTCGTTAAAGTCATCACAAAGATTGGGAGCTTGTAGGGAGTCCGTCGGAAGAAGTTCGTCGGAAAGCTCGCTGGAACAAGACTCGACGTTCGCGGTTAAAAAAACTTGCTTAGGATGTTTTTTTTATGTTATGTAGTACACCTGTAATTAGGATTAGGATTAAGAGATAATCCTATATCCTGGTTAAGGGCCAACTGGGCCCAAAGTCAGATTTGGTTTGGGCTAAAATTAAGCCAAACAAATGAATTGGAGAGCCAGGCGGTGGCACCGCCTGGCTGGGCGGTGACACCTCCTTGGTTGGGCGGTTGCACCGTCCAGCACCCGAGCGCTGGGCGGTGGCACCGCCTGGCTGGGCGGTGGCACCTCCAGCACCGGGAACCCTAAGAGAATTCAAATTTTGGAGCCCAAAATTTGAATCCTCTTGAGGCCTATAAATACCCCTCAAATCTCAGCTGAGGTTACAACTTTTGAGAAGCATTTTGATTGAGAGAAAAGTCTTAGAAAGTCTTAGCAAGTCTTGTTTTCAATTTGCTAGAGAGTTCTCCTCCTTCTTTCTTATTGAAAATTTGTAAGAGGTTGAGCTGGTTGTAAAAGGTTGTAAGAGGGGTGTTTACCCTTCCATTTCAAGAGACTTGCTAGTGGAAGGTGGGAGCCTCATCGAAGAGGGGCCTCGCAAGTGGAGTAGGTCATTTGACCGAACCACTCTAAAAATCGGCGTAATCTCTGGTTTGCATTTTATTATTGTCATTTACATTACTGCAAATCTTCTTACTGCTTTAGTTCCTTATTACCCTTGCTGCGCAACTTTAAGAATACGCTTTCAAGTTAAACTTTTCAAGTTCCGTTCTTATCGTACGAAAGATTTTGTTAAATTTGAAGTTTTAATCCGTTGCACTAATTCACCCCCCCCTCTTAGTGCCGCTCCGATCCTAACAACTCACTGGTACTTGCATTCGAACTTTTCCCTCGGTGGAACATAGCCCCCCTATGCTAATAACCAAGGCTTTCATCTGATGCAAGATTCGATGCAAGCACAGAAGACCCGCCTCTATGGTACCATGGCCTTCACTCCTTGAATCCAAAGCCCTTCTTGCCACCGTGTTGTTCACCGAAGTGGAGCTTCTAGTAGCTCTTGATCATACCTTTGTATAATATAGTCCCTCACGGGACTATGTCATGTGTATCGCATTGCCACGAACTGTTCCACCATGATCCGCTGCACCATGTCGCCTTCTAGTGACATCTATATTGCATTCTGATCCTTGTGGGATGAACTCGAATTATAATCCCTCCATGTGTAGCCTTTGCCAATACATCGCAGAGTCTCTTCCACTTTTGATTTTGTTCGCTCCTTTAGCAATCGACCTTCATTCACCCACTCTTGGGTCACACCTAAATGAAGCAACTCTCTAGGACAATCTGTCGTCACCTAGTAGCTCCCAAAGTCTACTAACTTCGCTACAATTAGTGCACCATTGTCCGGATCCTAGGCCTTTGCTCCTACCAGCACAATCTCCACTATGCACCACTTCCTTCATGGCAACTTGAATGGCAACACTATGGCATATGTTGAATCTCAAATTTTGATTATGAAGTTAATTGTCATTTGGTTATCTAATCCTCATGTTGAGATAGGTATGCAGAATTAACTACAATGGCAGTAAGACATACAGTAGGTGTTACGCCGAAGTCAAGACCAAGATCACGTTGGGGGTTCGAGAGTTCGTTGGAAGTCCAAACGATCGTCGGAGGTTCTGAGGGAACAATTCGAGAAGTCTAGGGGTTTGCCAAAGAAGCTCGTCGGAACTTGACAAGAGGATCGTTGCAAGTCCAGGAGTTTGCTTGGAGTCCGTCGGAGCATCGCTGAGGGGTCGTCGGATGTTCGTCGGAAGTTTGCCGGAAGCTCGCCGGAAGAAGCGATTGACGCACCGGAACACGATATGTAGTATCAAAGTCATAATTATCGTAGTTAGCATGTAGATTAAGTTAGGATTGGGAAGTAATCCCATTAACTTAATCTGGGTTCAACTAGGCCCTTGGCATACCCAAATTGGGCCAAATGGATCAACCCATTCGGACCCAGAATTCTTGGAAGCGACCCTTGTCAAGGGATGGTACCTTCAGTAGTTATTATTGCCAGTGGTGGTACCGCCCCTATGAGGCGGTGGTACCACCTGAGCTCAGTCTCCGAGTGATGTCAGGTAGTAGTACCGCCCAGACTGAGCGGTAGTACCGGTCAGTGATAGATGACAAGCGGTACTACCACCCAATTATGGCGGTGGTACTACCAGGACCCCAGAAATCCGGGAATGGACACTTTTGAGCTCCAAATTCAAACTCATTGGAGCCTATATAAAATCCACCCTTTCTTGCATGAAAGGGAACCGAAAGCTTGCTTTTATTATGAGTATTTGAGAGCTTAAAAGTATTATAAAAGGCTAGAGTTCCTCTCCCTCTTTTCTTTCTAAGTCTTGAACATTCAAAAGAGGAGTGAAAACTTGTAAGGGTTGTCTCCTAAGCCCATCAAAAGGAGAAAAGCTATAAAAGGCCTTTAGTGGACGTCGGTGACCTCATCGGAGGAGGAAGCAAAAAGTGGATATAGGTCAAGATTGATCGAACCACTCTAAATCTCGGTTTACATTTACCTTCTGCTCTTTATCTTAACTGCAAAATGCCTCCGTTGCTTTACATCAACTATACTTCTGTTTGCTCTCAAGTTAATGATCTTTCTGAAACGATTTTCATACGAAGTCTTTTTGAACCGATTAAAGTTTTCCGCTGCACTAATTATAATTCACCCCCCTTCCCTCTTAGTGCTCCTGATCCTATCAGCATATTCTTCAAGAGTACCCACCACCGTGTCCTCTTGCCCCATGCCAAGGCCTTCTAAACCCAACTTCGCCTTCACAAGTTGAGTCGCCTTAGTTCCTTCCTCAAATGCTTCACCGAGATAAGATGCATGTGCCTAGAAGCTCCCTTCATCTTTGGAACCATGCAAGATGAGTCTGCTCCATTAGAATAAAGGACCCATTGAACAACATGATCCTGCTCTTGCGTCTGTAAGAGTTTATGTCCTTGATCTCTGTCCAAGGAAAGCTCTGTGCCTCCACCCCATGTTTCATCTTCTATGCCGGCTCACTTCATGTGGCTTGGGTACTTCGCCAAGTTACACCCAAGTTGCCCCGCTCCTCGTTTTGTATTGAGTTTACAGTGGCCCTCGTGCTTACCATTCCACGGGTCAGCCCTCCCTTGAGTCTAATCTCCATATCGACTCCAAGTGTGCATTAATTTGTGTTACTTTGGGTCGCTCCCCCACTTGATCTCGCAATGCATCCACCAATGCATTCTCTTAAGCGAGATCTGTTGAATCTCGGATTTTGATGATGAAGTCAATTGTCATTTGTTATCTAATCTATATATTGAGATAAGTGTGCAGGATTAACTACAATGAAAATAAGATATGCAATAGGAGTTGCGCCGGAGTCAAGACAATGATCACGTTGGGAGTTCGAGAGTTCGACGGAAGTTCGGACAATCGTCGGAGGTTCTGTAGGAACGAATCCGAGAAGTCCATGAGCTTGCCAAAGAAGCTCGTCGGAACTCGCCAAGTGGATCGTCGCAAGTCCAGGAGTATGTCGGAAGTCCGCAGAAGCATCACCGAGGGTTCATCGGATGATCGATGGAAGTTCGCCGGAAGCTCGCCGGAAGAAGCGATTGACGCACCGGAGCAAGTTACAGTAAATATCTAAGGAAAAATCGTAGTTAGCACAATTATTAAGTTGGAAATGGGAGGTGATCCCATTAACTTAATCTTGGGGCAATTGGGCCCCTGAAAAAGCCCAAATTGGGCCGAATGGATCAACCCATTCAGACCCTGATTTCTGCCAGGCGGTTCAACCACCTTAGTCAAGCGGTGGCACCGCCTGAGCTCAGTCTTTGAGCTCTAGCAGGAGGTGCAACCGCCCTTGACAGAGGTGGCACCGCTTGGGCTCGGTCTCCGAGCTTTGGCTGAGCGGTGCAACCACCTCAGTCAGGAGGTGGCACCGCCTGAGCTCGGTCTTCGAGCTCTGGCAAGAGGTGCAGTGCAACTGCCCCTGACAGGAGGTGGCACCGCCTAGAGGCTCAGTCTTCGAGCTTTGCTAGGGGGTGCAACCGCTCCAATCAGGAGGTGCAACCGCCAGATCCCGAAATTCTGGGAATTGACAAGTTTTGAGCTCCAATTTCAAACTGGGTTGGGGCCTATAAATACCCCACCCATTCAGCACTGAAAGGCAACATACACACACCGAAATCTTGATCTTATTCTATGATTCTTAGAGCTCAAAATTGTTGTAATGGCTAAAAGTTCTTCTCCCTCTTTTCTTCCAAGTTCTGATCTTTAAAGAGAGGAGAGAAAATTCTGTAAGGGTTGTCTCTTAAGCCTGTCAAAAGGAGTAAAACTGTAAAAGGGTGGTTGGCTTTCGCCTATTGAAGGAAGGCCTCTAGTTGACGTCGGTGACCTCGTCAGTGGAGGAAGCCAAAAGTGGAGTAGGTCAAGATTGACCGAACCACTCTAAATCTCTGTTTGCATTTACTTTGAGCATCTTATCCTTATTGCAAATCTTATCAAAAGCTTACTGCTTTCTGCGCATATACGATCGGGTTTCAAGCTTTGCACTTTCCGAATCGGCGTTTAGACGTAAATCAGTTTTATCGTATGATCATCATATTTCAGTTTACGTTTACGTTTTGATTTCTATCATAACTGTAAACTGCCTTTATATCCTTGCTTTAATTGCATGTCGCTTAGTCAAGTGATTTATGAATCAGCATTTAGATGTAAATCAGTTTCTTCGTACGAATATCATATTACAGTTTGCGCCTACTATCTGATTTGAACCATAACTGCAAACTGCACTTATATCTTTGCTGCATCTCGCTTAATCAAAAGTTAAAGTGATTTACGAATCGGCTTTCCTACCGAAATCACTTTTATCGAACGAACACGATTTTTATCGTGGAAGGTTTTCCGCTGCACTAATTCACCCCCCCCTCTTAGTGCTCTTGATCCTAACAATTTGTCTCAGAGCGGGGTTAACTCTCAAACGGACTAAAACCCAAGAGAGATGGCATACGCTAGAAACCAAGAGGGCCATTCTATTACACGTCCACCAATGTTCAATGGGACGGACTATACCTATTGGAAGACCCGAATGAGGATCTTTCTTATTTCTATGGATTTTGAAATTTGGAATCTTGTCGAAAATTGATTTTCGAAGTCTTCTCTTCCAATGATCGATTGGAATGAATTGGAGAAGAAGGCTTTCGCTCTTAATGCAAAGGCTATGAATGCCTTATTTTGTGCGCTTGATAAAAATGAGTTCAACCGTGTTTCGGTTTGTGAAACCGCATTTGATATTTGGCACACACTCGAAGTGACTCACGAAGGCACAAGTAGAGTGAAAGAGTCAAAAATCAATCTTTTGTTACATTCTTTCGAACTTTTCTGGATGAAACCGAGTGAGACTATTGGCGACATGTTTACCCGTTTCACGAATATTGTCAACAGTCTAAAAGGACTCGGAAAATTTTTTTCGGATTTTGAGCTCGTAAATAAGATTCTAAGATCCCTTCCTAAGAGTTGGGATCCTAAAGTCACTGCTATTCAAGAGGCAAAAGATCTAAACAACTTCCCTCTTGAAGAACTAATCGGGTCATTAATGACCTACGAGATGACTTGCAAAGCTCATGAAGAGCAAGAAGACATCCTTCCAAAGAACAGGAAGGATATGACACTTAGAACTTCAGAAGACCACTTGAGAGAAAACTCAAGTGATGAGGACTATGACGATGACTTGGCACTTCTAACAAGAAAATTTAAAAAATTCATTAAAAGAAACAAGTTTAAGAATGACACAAAAAATAAACTTGAACCCAAGAAGGACCAAGTAATTTGCTATGAGTGCAAGAAGCCGGGACACTACAAGAGTGATTGTCCCCAAGTCAAAAAGAGAACATCAAAGAAGAAGGCACTCAAAACAACATGGGATGACTCGAGCGCGTCCGAAGAAGAGGAATCCAACACTGAGCAAGTTGCTCATTACGCCTTAATGACCATCGGAGAGGAGATAACGAATTTAATAGATGCAAATTTATCATTTGATGAATTATTAAATACCTTCCATGACTTATTTGATGAATGCAAGATTATTAGTAGAAAATATAAATTGCTAAAAAAGGAGCATGATAGTCTTACTTGTAATTTCGTTAAGTTAAAAACTGAATATCATGATAGTTTAGGTTCATGCATAAAATGCCATGATCTAGAAACCCTCCAAAAGGAAAACTTGCTACTTAAGGACACTTTGAAGAAATTCGAGGTTGGTAGCAAGTCCTTGAACATGATCCTTGCAAACAAGGGTCACATTCCCAAAAGAAGTGGAATCGGATTTGTGAGAAGTCCTCACCAAAATCTAACCACCTTCATAAAAGGCCCCATCTTACATGTTCGACACTAAAGCAAATGCAACTTTTGTTGCAAACTTGGACACAAAATGCATTATTGTCCATTCAAGAAAATTTGTCCAAACAAATTAATTTGGGTTCCTAAAGGAACCATGATAAATTCTATGCAACATGATAAACAATGTAGATCTATTTTTGAGGCACCCAAAAGCAAATAGGTACCTAAAAATTATCCTTTCTTGTAGAAACCTATACCATCGCAAGCTAGGAGCAAGAGATGGTACCTTGATAGTGGATGCTCAAGGCATATGACCGGAGATCCATCTCAATTCTCTAAGCTCACTAGCATAGACGAAGGCTATGTCACCTTCGGAGACAACAACAAGGGTAAAATCATTGGCAAAGGAACCATAGGTAACAAATCTAACTTTTTTATCGAAGATGTTTTGTTAGTTGATGGTTTAAAACATAACCTCTTGAGCATTAGTCAATTATGTGATAAAGGATATATTGTCAGATTCGAATCTAATGCTTGCATCATTGAAAAACCACATAAAAACACGTCTATGATTGCATTAAAACAAAATAACGTATACACTATTGACATCAATGATTTGTGTAATGAAATATGTTTTTCGGTTTTGAATGAGGATGCTTGGCTATGGCATAGAAGATTAGGTCATGCTAATATGAAACTAATCACTCAAATATCATCTAAAGAACTTGTAAGAGGAATTCCTCATATCAAGTTCATCAAAGATAATGTATGTGATGCTTGCCAATTAGGTAAACAAATTAAGGGCAGTTTCAAATCTAAGAATCAAATAAGCACCTCTAGGCCCTTATAATTGATCCATATGGACTTGTTCGGACCAATCTCTACATAAAGCCTAGGAGGTACCAAATACGCCTTCGTCATTGTGGATGACTATAGCAGATACACATGGACTTACTTCTTAAAATAGAAAAATGAATGCTTTAGATATTTTACCAAGTTTTGTAAACTTGTTTAGAATGAGAAGGGTTCTATGATTTCGTCAATTATAAGTGATCACGGTGGTGAATTTCAGAACCATGATTTCCAAGAATTTTGTGAACTCAATGGTTACAACCATAATTTCTCTACTCATAGAAATCCTCAATAAAATGGAGTAGTAGAAAGAAAAAATCGAAATTTACAAGAAATGGCAAGAACCATGTTGAATGAACATAGCCTACCCAAATATTTTTGGGCCGAAGCCGTAAATACTGCATGCTATATTTTGAATAGAGTTCTAGTAAGACCCTTACTCACCAAAACTCCCTATGAGTTATGGAACAACAAAAAACCCAATGTTTCATATTTTAAAGTTTTTGAGAGTAAGTGTTTTATCTTGAATGAAAAAGATAACTTAGGAAAATTTGATGCTAAATCCGATGAAGGAATCTTTCTTGGTTATTCTTCGGTTTCTAAAGCTTTTCGTATCTTCAATAAAAGAACTTTAATTATTGAAGAATCCATTCATGTTGTCTTTAATGAGATTTCCGAAATCAGGAAAAATGATTTTGATGATGATGTTAATTTTGATTCCTTGAATTTAAATGAAACCCCGT
The DNA here is from genome assembly GCF_036884655.1 of Musa acuminata AAA Group. NCBI lineage: Eukaryota > Viridiplantae > Streptophyta > Magnoliopsida > Zingiberales > Musaceae > Musa > Musa acuminata. The sequence continues at coordinate 30,076,510 of NC_088349.1, read as the reverse complement.
CTCCAACTAGCAACTTGAATGCATCCACTTCCGAAATATCCTTACCCAAGGATTGAAAGTATGTAGATGCTCATCCTAAGGAGCTAATTTTAGGAGACACATCAAAGGGGGTTCAAACATGTTCTTCTCTAAAAAATTTTTATTCCAACGCCGCTTTTCTCTCCCAAATTGAACCCAAATGTGTTGACGAAGCCATGAAAGACGATTCATTGATTATCGCAATGCAAGATGAATTAAATCAATTTGAGGGAAATGAGGTGTGGAAGCTTGTTCCTAGGCCAAATGACCATTTAGTTATTAGTACTAAATGGGTTTTTAGAAACAAGCAAGATGAATATGGTATCATGGTTAGAAACAAGGCTAGATTAGTGGCCAAAGGTTTCAACCAAGAAGAAGGTATCGATTACGAAGAAACTTTCACTCCTGTGGCTCGATTAGAAGCCATAAGGATGCTCCTTGCCTACGCTAGTAGTAATAATTTTAAGTTATTTCAAATGGATGTTAAAAGCGCTTTTCTTAATGGCTATATTTCCGAAGAAGTCTATGTTAAACAACCTCCTGGATTTGAAAATAATAGCCTCCCTAATCTAGTGTTTAGATTAACTAAAGCTCTCTATGGTTTAAAACAAGCTCCGAGGGCTTGGTATGAGAGACTTAGTTCTTTTCTTATCGAAAATAATTTCACGAAAGGCAAGGTTGATACTACATTGTTCATCAAGAATTTTGAAAATGATTTTCTAATTGTTCAGATTTATGTTGATGATATTATCTTTGGTTCTACGAATGAATCTCTTTGTGAATCTTTTGCTAAAACTATGAGTCTTGAATTCGAAATGAGTTTAATGGGAGAATTAACATTCTTCTTAGACTTACAAATCAAACAACTAAGCAATGACATCTTTATTAGTCAAACTAAATATGCTATGAATTTGCTAAAAAAGTTTAATATGAATAACTCAAAAGCTATTAACACTCCGATGAGCACCTCCACTAAGTTAGAAATCGATGAAAGTGGAGAAAGCTTCGATCAAAAATCTTATAGGGGCATGATAGGAAGTTTACTTTACCTCACTGCAACTAGACCAGATATCATGTTCAGTGTAGGACTTTGTGCTAGATTTCAATCAAACCCTAAGATATCTCATCTCAAAGCAGTTAAAAAAATACTTAGATATCTTAATGGTACCACAAATCTAGGATTATGGTACCCAAAATCAAAGAATCTTGAGTTAATTGCTTATGCTGATGCGAACTTTGCTGGCTGTAAACTGGATAAAAAAAGCACATCAGAAACATGTCAATTTTTAGGACATGCCCTTGTTTCCTGGTCATCTAAGAAACAAAACTCGGTTGCACTATCAACAACCGAAGCTGAATATATTGCAGCAAGTGCATGCTGTGCACAAGTTGTATGGATGAAAAACACCTTAGAAGATTATAAAATTCATCTTAAAAATATTCCCATTAAATGTGATAACACAAGTGCAATATGCTTAACGAAGAATCCTATACAACACTCAAGAATAAAACATATTGATATTAGACATCACTTTATACGAGATCATATTACTAATCATAATGTAATCATAGAGTTCATTGATACTAAACATCAACTAGCTAATATTTTTACAAAACCTCTAAATGAAGAACAATTTGATTTAATAAGAAGAGAATTAGGAATGTTGATGTGTCCGAATACATAAACTAGTTAAAATTATCTTTCGAACTTTATTGAATGATCAAATCACTTGATTGCCATTACATGCCTATATAACATGTTGGAAATTATGTGTTGAATACAAAAATTTCCATAACAATAAGCATGTTTTGTCTTCATGATTGTATTTGAAAATCAATAGCATAGTCTTGTCCGAATGCATGAAAGTGTTAATTTCATTTTCGGATTTGCTTAACAATTGGTATCCTAACAATCGGATTTTCTCATACACTTATGAAAAATATTTTTCTGAAATGGATTTGATGAAATGATTCCTGCTTATAAATTCCATCTTGAAATATGGATGATAGTGTTTTTATTTGCAAAGATTTGTTTCACATACATATCTTGATCCTTGTAAAAATGAAGCATGATTTAATCTATCATCGATTTTAACTTCACAAATAGCCTTCCTCCTTCATGCAAAAAGATTATAACAAATAAAAAGGAAGAAGTATTCAAAGCAATCTATGTATCATGCTTTCCTTTATATGCTTGGAAAATAACATGTAAAGGCATGAACAACTATCACACTTATGCTCAAAATTCGCTTATTGTTCTCCTGCTATCACAATTACCATGCTTTTTGTTGATGACAAAGGGGGAGAAATATATGAGTATTAATGCCATGCTTGCATCACCAAGAGATATATGAATTGATGCTATGATTGCTATAATTTGCATTATGCCTTGTTTGTATCATGTAATGATATCAAAATCTTACTTCGCAGTTTTACATGTTGATATCTTACAATATGATGAATTGCTACTATTACCATCATTCAAACCTGTTATGTAAAATTTGAAATGAATGTCAAGCCTTGACATCATCTTTAGAGAGAAACATCATGATGGGAATCATGATGGGAGTATTGATAAGTTTAAATGATTTTAACTTATCAATATGTCTCTTGAATTCAAAGGTTTTGAATTCAAGAATGACTTATCTTAAGTATGGCATATAGACAGGGGGAGTTAAGGTTAACTCCATTATCAATTGATTGTCATCATCAAAAAGGGGAGATTGTTGAATCTCGAATTTTGATGATGAAGTCAATTATCATTTGTTATCTAATCTATATGTTGAGATAAGTGTGCAGGATTAACTACGATGAAAATAAGATATGCAACAGGAGTTGCGCCGGAGTCAAGACAATGATCACGTTGGGAGTTCGAGAGTTCGACGGAAGTTCGGACAGTCGTCAGAGGTTCTGCAGGAACGAATCCGAGAAGTCCATGAGCTTGCCAAAGAAGCTCATCGGAACTCGCCAAGTGGATCGTCGCAAGTCCAGGAGTTTGCTGGAAGTCCGCAGGAGCATCACCGAGGGTTCATCGGATGATCGACGGAAGTTCGCTGGAAGCTCACCGGAAGAAGCGATTGATGCAACGGAGCAAGTTGCAGTAAATATCTTAGAAAAAATCGTAGTTAGCATAATGATTAAGTTGGAAATGGGAGGTGATCCCATTAACTTAATCTTGGGGCAATTGGGCCCCTAAAAAAACCCAAATTGGGCTGAATAGATCAACCCATTTGGACCCTGATTTCTGCCAAGCAGTTCAACCGCCTCAGTATGGCGGTGGCACCGCCTGAGCTCAGTCTTCGAGCTCTAGTAGGAGGTGCAACCGCCCCTGACAAAGGTGGCACCGCTTGGGCTCGGTCTCCGAGCTCTGGCTGAGTGGTGCAACTGCCTCAGTCAAGAAGTGGCACCACTTGAGCTTGGTCTTCGAGCTCTGGCAGGAGGTGCAACTGCCCTTGACAGGAGGTGGCACCGCCCAGAGGCTTAGTCTTCGAGCTCTGCCAGGCGGTGCAACCGCTCCAATCAGGAGGTGCAACCGTCAGATCCTGAAATTCTAGGAATTGACAATTTTGAGCTCCAATTTCAAATTGGGTTGGGGCCTATAAATACCCCACCCATTCAGCACTGAAAGGCAACATACACACACCGAAATCTTGATCTTATTCTGTGATTCTTAGAGCTCAAAATTGTTGTAAAGGCCAAAAGTTCTTATCCCTCTTTTCTTCCAAGTTTTGATCTTTAAAGAGAGGAGAGAAAATTATATAAGGGTTGTCTCCTAAGCCCGTCAAAATGAGTGAAACTATAAAAGGGTGGTTGGTCTTCGCCTATTGAAGAAAGGCCTCTAGTTGACGTCGGTGACCTAGTCGGTGGAGGAAGCCAAAAGTGGAGTAGGTCAAGATTGACCGAACCACTCTAAATCTCGGTTTGCATTTACTTTGAGCATCTTATCCTTACTGCAAATCTTCTCAAAAGCTTACTGCTTTCTGTGCATATACGATCGGGTTTCAAGCTTTGCACTTTCTGAATCGGCGTTTAGACGTAAATCAGTTTTATCGTACGATCATCATATTTCAGTTTGCGTTTACGTTTTGATTTCTATCATAACTGTAAACTGCCTTTATATCCTTGCTTTAACTGCATCTCACTTAGTCAAGTGATTTATGAATCATCATTTACACGTAAATCAGTTTCTACGTACGAATATCATATTTTAGTTTGCGCCTACTATCTGATTTGAACCATAACTGCAAACTGCACTTATATCTTTGCTGTATCTCGCTTAATTAAAAGTTAAAGTGATTTACGAATCAGCTTTCCTACCTAAATCACTTTTATCGAACGAACGTGATTTTTATCGTAGAAGGTTTTCCGCTGCACTAATTCACCCCCCCCCCCCTCTTAGTGCTCTTGATTATAACAAGATCATGTGATGACTCCTCGCCACTCACTCAGTCCATTGAACTTCGTGGAGTTGTTATTTTTTAGGTACTCCTCCTCAACATGTGCGGTCTGTTGCACATGATTCTCCCACTAGAGAACCGGGATCTATCCCTCCTGGATAACGATCCCTTTGGAGCAATATCTCTCTATGCTTCTTTCTCTCTAAAAGTTTCGGTGACCACCATCCCCTTAGACTGCTCCAATTAGTTAAAGAAACTATGCATTGTTTTACCTCCTACAAACGCATCCTTCACATGCTTACGAGAAAGTTTCAATGCTCCATGGCGTCGAGTTTCAGTCACCTTAGGATGGCCGCAAACATTCCATCGTCCACAAACAAGCCCATGCATGAGTACCGAATTCTTCGAGTTAGCAATTCCCCTCACCTCTGTGAGCTTTGCACAACTCTTTTAGTCACTGAGAAACTCATTCCACCTTACATGGTCTCATCCTTTACCAAGCGCCTCGCTTACCTTGAGCACCATCAAGTATAGTTGTCAACGTCGAGCAGTAGCTCGAACTCAGCCATCCCAACCTTTGTGCGCTCTGCATTCTTCCAAGCTTACTTATTCTCGTGGTGCCTCTTGCGCGAAGGGTTGGCCATTCCTCTGAATGCCAATCTCAAATGCCCGCTCCTCCGAGCGACTCCATTTGCCTACATCCCCATGCCCGTTTTTCTCCCAAATGGTCACGCGTGTGCTGACTGCCCTCAATGCAACCCCACTAGGTCCCCCACATTTACATGCCAAGTGTTTCTATGAGTGCTTGTCCCGCTCTGATACCATCTGTCATGGACTTAGCTGGTTTTGCCTAAGTTGTGCGGCATCGATGCGTGTCCGTCTGTAAAGGTTAGCCTCCCCGAAACCTCTCAAAGTCCCTTAGGACCTACAAAAGAGAAAACGACTTAGAGAAAGCGCCTCACTCGGGATCCACAAGCAAACCTTTCGGGAAACACTTCATAGACAATGCAAATTACAAACAGACTTTACAATCTCTGAACGGTTGTACAACAAAGGGTCAAAATGGTCCACTACAAACCAAATATCTCTCACAAGTGTCCACATAACACAATATTTATTTACAAGCCTAAGAAGGCCACCAAACCTAACTAAAATGGGACTGTTAAGCCTTCAACAGTTCCTCTATATGCTGTGCAAAGCATGAACAAACATAAAGACATAGACATACACAAGTATTATATCGAACTTCCTATTTAGAACTTTGTCTCTACCTTTCCATTGACTCTAAACTTTTTCTTAAAGATCCACTTGTAGCTGATGGGTACAATACCCTCGGGCGCATCAACTAGGTTCCAAACCTTATTGGAGTACATGGAATCCATCTCAGAATTCATGGCTTCTTACCACTTCCCAGAGTCTATATTCATAATAGCCTCATTAAAGGTCTAAGGATCAATATCCTCAACATCCTCTCCTCTAATATGTCCCACATATCTCTTAAGAGGATGAGATACTCTACCAAACCTACATAAAGTTGGAACTTATATATTATGTATCTAAATAGACTCGGGCTATAAAGTGGTGCTTGAGCTAGGTTCTCTAACCTCGCTCAACTCTATCATGCTCCCACTATCTCTGCCAAGAATATGTTTCTTCTCAAAAAATATCATTCTCTTAGCTACAAAGACCTTTTGGTTCTCAAGATGATAGAAATAATAATACCCACAAGTTTCTTTGGGGTATCCCATGAACTTTCACCGCTTCGTCATTGATTCAAACTTATTAAGGTTGTGTCATTTAATGTGGGCCGGGTAGCCCCAAATCTTAACAACCTTAAGATCGGGCTTTTTTCTTTTCCATATCTCATATGGTGTAGATACTACTGACTTAGTTGGAACTCTATTCAGAAGGTAAGTTGTGGTTTCTAAGGTATATCCCCATAATGAGATGGGTAGGTCAGCTAAAATCATCATGGACCATACTATGTCTAACAATATACAATTTCTCCTTTTAAACACACCATTGAGTTGAGGTGTATAAGGAGGTGTCCATTGGGATAAAATCGCATGGTCCTTGAGGAATTGGGTAAACTTTGTACTTAAGTACTCACCTTCTCGATCTGGTCGAAGAGTCTTGATACTCTTTCTAGTCCGATTCTCTACTTTATACTTATACTTTCTCAATTTCTCAAAGGCCTCAGACTTATACTTCATTAAGTACACATATCCATACCTTGAGAAATCATCAGTGAAGGTAATGACATAGGAGTAACCACCAATAGCATGAGTTGATATGGGTCCACATACATCACTACGTATGAGTTCCAATAGCTTAGTGGCTCTCTCTACAATTCCACTAAATTAAGAGTTGGTCATTTTTCCACAAAGGCAAAGCTCGCAAGTTGCATATGACTCAATCAAATGGATCTAGATATCCATCCTTTAGTAATTTTTAAATCTTTCCCTCATGGATGTGACCTAGCCTACAATGCCACAAGTATGCACTGTTCATCTCAGCTCGTTTCCTCTTAGACACATTTGCATTCATAATATGTGGAGTAGTGTCTAACATAAATAAACCATTATGCAATGTTCCTTTTGTGATGATCTTATCATCTAATAATATCGAACAACCATTGTTCTCAAAAACTAATTTATATCCACTAACTGTCAAACATTAAATGGTGATAATGTTTTTGATAATAGAAGGAACAAAATAATATGCATCTAATGCAATAATAGCTCCACAAGGTAAATGAAGGGCGACCTCGCCAATAGCTATTTTAGCAACTTTTGCTCCATTGCCCATCTTGAGGTCCATCTCGCCTCTCGCCAATCTCCTAGGCCTTGTCAAAATCTACAACGAAATTGCATATATGATAAGCACAACTGCTATCCAATACCCATGTATTATCGTAAGAGTCTGATAAATGGAGACTAATCATGAATGTACTAGAAGCTTCTCCAAGCTTCTATTTCACCCTCTCTGCAAGGTTCTCTTTGTAGTTCCTCTTCTAGTGCCCATCTTTACCATAGTGGAAGTATTGGCTTTTGTCGTTTGCTGGGTCTTTCTTAGCAACCTTTGCTTTACCTGCTATGCCCTTGCCCTTGCCCTTCTTAAAGGATTTTTCAGCTTTCCTTTTCTTTCTGGTCTCACCAATGTAGAGAACTGGCTTCTCTTTCTTTATAGTAATCTATGCCCCTTTCAACATATTGAATAACTCCGAGAGAGTCACCTCAAGCTTATTCATGTTAAAATTCATTATGAACTATGAAAAGGAATCTAGTAGGGACTGAAGAACAAGATCCACACATAAGTTATCCTCTAGGACCATTCCTAGACTTGTGAGTTTCTCTATCCATACAATCATTTTTAGGATGTGGTTCTGAACCAGTGTCCCCTCAGTAATCTTAGCACGTAAGAGGCTCTTGGATATCTCATATCGCTGAGTCCTTCCCTATTCCTTAAACAGTTTACAGACATGTTAGGATCGGAGCGGCACTAAGAGAGGGGGGGTGAATTAGTGCAGCGGATTAAAACTTCGATTTTAATCAAAATCTTTCGTATGTTAAGAATGAAACTTGAAAAGTTTAACTTGAAGGCGTATTCTTAAAGTTGCACAGCAAGAGTAATAAGGAACTAAAGCAGTAAGAAGATTTGCAGTAATGTAAATGACAATAATAAAATGCAAACCAGAGATTACGCCAATTTTTAGAGTGGTTCGGTCAAATGACCTACTCCACTTGCGAGGCCCCTCTTCGATGAGGCTCCCACCTTCCACTAGCAAGTCTCTTGAAATGGAAGGGTAAACACCCCTCTTACAACCTTTTACAAGCAGCTCAACCTCTTACAAATTTTCAATAAAAAAGAAGGAGGAGAACTCTCTAGCAAATTGAAAACAAGACTTGCTAAGACTTTCTAAGACTTTTCTCTCAATCAAAATGATTCTCAAAAGTTGTAACCTCAGTTGAGATTTGAAGGGTATTTATAGACCTCAAGAGGATTCAAATTTTGGGCTCCAAAATTTGAATTCTCTTAGGGTTCCCGGTGCTGGAGGTTCCACCGCCCAGCGCTCGGGTGCTGGACGGTGCAACCGACCAGCCAAGGAGGTGTCACCGCCCAGCCAGGCGGTGCCACCGCCTGGCTCTCCAATTCATTTGTTTGGCTTAATTTTAGCCCAAACCAAATCTGACTTTGGGCCCAGTTGGCCCCTAACTAGGATATAGGATTATCTCTTAATCCTAATCCTAATTACAGGTGAACTACATAACAAAAAAAAAAAATCCTAAGCAAGTTTTTTAACCGCGAACGTCGAGTCTTGTTCCGGCGAGCTTTCCGACGAACTTCTTCCGACGGACTCCCTGCAAGCTCCCAATCTTTGTGATGACTTTAACGAGTAGCCGAGCCTTCTTGGTGATCTCCGCGAGCCTCCGATGATTTCTTCGGTGAACTTCCGACACGTTCCCGATTTCTTCTCGGATGGTTCCGGCAGCATCTCCGATGATTCTTCGGTCTCTTAAACGTCCATCGAGCTCGACTCCGGTATCCTTGCTTTATGTTTTCTGGTTATCGTAGTTAATCCTGCACACTTAACTCAATAATATGAATTAGATCAATTAACCCACCAATTAATTATATCATCAAAATCCGAGATTCAACAATCTCCCCCTTTTTTATGATGACAATCAATTGATGACGGAGTTAAACATAACTCCCCCTATCTATATGCCATATTATGAGAAGATAAAAAACACTTGAATTCCATCCCATTGGATTCAAGCATAACCCGATAAGTTCTAATCGTAGAACTTATCGTTATCCTCATTAAACAATAGTAAGTACGAAACTTCGATGAAAATTATAAGTTAAATGATACGGGACGAATTTTGCTACGACAGAAGATAAAGATTTTCAATATAAATTTCATGATATCAATCTTGTGATATTTTCAAGGATTTGCAAGTCATATAAGACATTCATATCACACAGAAGATAAAGATTTTCAATATAAATTTCATGATATCAATCTTGTGATATTTTCAAGGATTTGCAAGTCATATAAGACATTCATATCACACAAGTTTTTGTAATTCATATTAGTCATGCTATCGTTCTAGTGTAAGTCATCACTTCTCCCCCTTTGTCATCAACAAAAAGAGACAAGCCAGCTAATTGATGATCATAGAAAAAGGTTTAGCATTTATCAAAGTTCATCATTCAAATTTGCTAGAAATAGTTTATCCAAAAGACATCATCATCTATGCAGATTAAGACAGTAGTTATCTAAAAGGAAAGATCAGTTATCGTTTAATCGATAACAAACTTGAACTTGTTTTTAAAAGCAAACCGAACATAATAAAAAGATACATCAATTTAATCCTTAGGAGTTAATCCACAGTGCTGATACATGATATCTATTTTTTTATTCATCTGTCGTAGTGTCTTCAAAATTTCAACTTGTTGATTCTGAATTTGTTCTTGCTGTGATTTGATCTGAGATAGCTCCGTCATAATGATATCTTCAGAGGAGGAAACAGGAGCTGAAGGTGCTGTGCCAAAGGGACTAGGAGGAGGAGATTCATTTCCCATAAGAATTGGTGTTTCGGGTTGTTCTATTGGTGGAGGAATTGGATCCGTCCTTCTAGGCTGCCTAACCCATATGCCATTGCTAAAAGTGCACCTAAGTTTTTTCAGCAGGTTTTTATTTATTATGTTATATCAATCATTTTGAATAGATTCTTCATCGGGTGGAATGCAAATGTCATAGGCATGAAGAATTCTAGTGATTAACCTCCCATATGGCAATATAGTATCTTTAGTCATAATATCCTGCATGTGTTGGCGAATCAAGTACCCAAAACAATTATGCTGACCGGTCATAATCCAATACATGGTTCCTATCTCTATTTGACTTATTTCGTCAAGATGAAATTATTTGGGGAATATGATGCTTGTGATAATGTGATGAAGAATTTTAGAGTTGAAAGGCAGTAAGTGTTCACAGCTCTTGGGTAGGAAGTCAAGGTTTGGATTTGCAAAAATTGTTTTCACGGCTTCGGCATAGGTTGCTCCTATTTTTTTGACGTCCCATTTACCTTTAAAATAGCATCCCCTATCTTTTTCAGTTATGCCAATTAGCTGTCAAATATTCTAATGGGTGTTCCTAGAATGTAAGTGCTTAGGCTATCATTGTCTTCATATAGGTTGACTGTTAGAACCCTTGCAGATTCTAAACTTGGGATTGATCTCTTTAGGGGATCAGCCTCCTTGGAACTCTATAAGGGTTCCTCCCTCCAAGTTGCTAGTCATAAGTGCCCAGCAAGCCAATCACGTGAGTGATGGCACGTGTGACTTGATACAGAATCTTTTTGCTTATTATATTTTGGCGTATATCACTTTATAACTATTGCATAAATGCATATATATTGTGATGTCCTTGGATTTGTGCAATGGGAATCGGATCGTGATGAGATCACGATAATGAGATCGATTCACCTTTAAACACATATCCTAAATAATCCCGGTCATAGGTTACTCGAGAGGGACATCGTGATAACCGGATAGACTGGTGTGCTGTATACCCGTCCATATGATGGATGCAGCTGGTCTCATAGCTGCTCGTGTAGGGACACTAGGGATACAGTACAGGTGCTCATTGGAGAATGAGTTCACTGATTGATCCGCTTACGGAATGCTGGATGGTTGATGATGCCTTATTGTCAGACAACGATTCCGTAGTCCTAGTGGTGTATCTGGTTCTTAGACTTGAGACACCAAGGATGTCCTGTATGAGTGCTCCACTCTTTGATACCAGACTTATAGGTTTGGCTGTTCCCAGATCTAGTACAGCTGGTCATTGGGAGTGGTAGTCGACCTTACGAGGGCTATTGAGTGTCGATAGAGGATCATCCACTCTCGGTATCATGAGAGGAATATCCCATGTGTTCTTGCTCAGACAAATCCCTGGCCAGGGTCATTCGAGTTGAGAGAGAAAGAGTTCTCCGGGAGAATCCGATTAGAGCGAGACTCGAGTAGAAACCGTATGGGTCTGACAGCACCATGCTCAATATACGGTCTCTGGGATATTAGATGGATGAGGGACTATAGGTACATGGTAACTGAGGACAGACAGGTCCAATGGATTGGATTCCCCTGTATCGTCTGGGGACTACGGCGTAGTGGCCTAGTACTTCCGTAGTCGATGAGTCGAGTGAATTATTACAGAGATAATAATTCACTGAGTTAGAAGGAGTTCTGACAGGTATGACTCACGGCCAGCTCGATATTGGGCCTAGAGGGTCACACACATATGGTAGGCATTGCGATGAGTAGAGGTTCGGATATGAGATATCCGACGGAGCCCTTGTCTTATTGGATGCAGATCCAATACCCACTAGGGAAAGGACCCATTAGGGTTTTGACACGGGATCTCTATAAATAGGAGGGATTCACAGCCTCATAGGCGAGAGTCTTTGCTTGCCCTTCCTATTCTCCTCTCCCTCTCCACCTCAGAGTAGGCCTGGAGTTTTGAGGAGCGTCGTCGCAACCCTGCTGTGTGGATCACCGCTAGAGAGGAGGACGCTTGACCTCCTTCACCCTCTCCTAAGGATCTGCAAGGAAACAGGGATATACGATCTCCCTAGGTAACACAATCTCTATACGCAGTTTTGTGTTTTTGCGGATTTTGCGCACCAATCTTTGCACGACGATGAACATCTTTTTGGGAATCGGGGATTTTTGTTTTCTTGTTCTTCCGCTGCGCATATGATGTCGCTCCCTTATGATTTCCCAACAGTGGTATCAGAGCCAGGTTGTTCGTGCAAATGATTGGTTTTTGAACTGCGTGTGTTGTGTTTAGGAAGAATATTGACGTCAAAATCGTTGACGCAAAAGCAAGGAAGGGCAGCAACAGTTGCTGCCCTCGATCTGCATGCCTGCAGCCAGCCGCAGCCGCAGCCAGGCAGCACAGCGCCGACGCATGCGCAAGCGCTGTGCCTGCAGCAACCGGCCGGCGGTCTGCTTGCAGCAGGCTTGCGGCCGGCGGGGCTGGGAGCCCGCTCGGTAGAAGCGCCTGCGGCCACTGAGCCCGCGGGTAGAGGCGCCGCGGGGCAGCAGCGCGGGCTGAGGCACCGCAGGGCAGCGGCGCCTGTGGCCGCTGCTCCCACGGGCAAAAACCCCGCAGGGGCGGCCGCCAGCGAGACAGCACCACCTGCGGGCGCTGACTCGCGGGCAGAACCGCCTGCGAAGGCGTGCCACCTGCGGGCGTGCCACCTGCAGGCGAGGGCAGTGCCCTCGCCCTCGCCGCACAGGCCGCCGCCAGCAGGGTGGCGGCGGCGGCGGCGCAGCAACGAAAAGGGGAAAGGGTATTAGGGTTTTCTGCGCAAAAGACAGTTTTGCCCCTCGGAATTTGAGAAATTCCAGTTTCTGTCTTTTGTCCAAATTACGAAAATACCCTTAGGAATTGAGAAATTCCCTATATATCCCTGATTTCAGAAAATATTAATTAATTAAAAGGTTTAGTTGATTATTATTTTTATTATTATCTAGTAGTCCTACATGATGATGATTATTTATACATGTGATGTATGATGAGTGGACGGATGATCATGGACCGTGTGATGTGTGTACTTGTGATTATTATTATTGAGGTCTGCGAACCTCCATTATATTTCTCGTTTATTGTCGGGCCTGCGTGCCTATGATTAATTTGTAATCACATGAGGAGGTGCAGCGGGAGCGTGGAAGCCATAGCGGGACCCACGAGACGGACGATCGTGATGCATGGAGATGCATCAAGATGTCGACGGAACCAACGAGGACGAGATGGACGATCACAAGGCATGGAGATGCACCGTTGCACACATAGATCTTGATGTGAGTGATTAGGCCTACTGGCTCGGGCCTAATCATATTAGGTTGTGGTCCATGATCATCTGGTGTGATTGCTTATACACATACTAGATATGTATATATATTTGCATGCGATGTAGATATATATTAAATATGTATATGTGTGACATGTCATATTAGGAGACCAAATCATAGAAACATCTCTCGATAATATTAAGTCGGTAAACGTGAGGCAATTAGATTGACCCACGTGGCCTTCCATCGTTATGAGTAGGAACCGAATCCCGGTGTAGGTTGAGTTGGTCGAGTCCCTCGAGACTCACCTATATCGCGATTCGCTATCTTGCTTACGACATAGAGATGTCACCGGTGACCTGAGGGCATGATATGCTTGGTCGAGTCCCTCGAGGGTATATCATCAAATCAGACTCATCTTGTAACGAAGGTGTTGACTTAACCGAGCATCATGGTTGGTCGAGTCCCTCGAGGCCATGGTGATTCGGAGGCCGAACAGGACGGGAATCACAAGGAGTTGTGATCGGCAAGAGTTGTCTACCTTTTAGGCTTAGTGTGATTGGTCGAGTCCCTCGAGGTTACACTAAGACGCTGATTGGATCCTGATCCCCACTAGAAGTCTGCCGGAGACTTCCGTTTCACGTGCTGAGGGTGTCGCGTGACTCGTTAGTAAAATAGTGGGAGCATATTAAGATAGAAGTCCATATCTTGATAGTTTATTTCTTGCAAAATCTGCATGTTATTCATTTTTGCTACATCTTTATTTTCAGAAAATGTCGCTTTCAAATCCCTTACGTGGCATACTTGATGTCAACCGCCTCACTGGTCCAAATTATACGGATTGGCTCTATAACTTGAGAATTGTTCTCACAGCGGAGAAAATTGTGTACGTCCTTTATACAGTGATGCCTACGCCCGAAGAAGGGGCAAGCGAGGATGAGATCGCTCGCTACGTGAAGTACATTGATGACTCCACTCTTGCTCAGTGCTATATGTTGGGCTCTATGACTCCAGAGTTACAGAGACAACATGAAAAGATGGATGCCAGATCCATTCTCCTACATGTCCGCAAATTGTTTGAGGAACAGGGAAGGACTCAACGATATGAGATATCCAAGAGCCTTTTCCGCGCTAGGATGACTGAGGGGACACCGGTTCAGAACCATGTCCTAAAGATGATTGAGTGGATAGAGAAACTCACAGGTCTAGGAATGGTCCTAGAGGATAACTTGTGTGTGGACATTGTGCTTCAGTCCCTACCAGATTCCTTTTCACAGTTCATAATGAATTTTAATATGAACAAGCTTGAGGTGACTCTCCCAGAGCTCCTCAATATGTTGAGGGAGGCAGAGAGTACTATTAAGAAAGAGAAGCCAGTTCTCTACACTGGTGAGACCAGAAAGAAAAGGAAAGCAGAAAGGTCCCTTAAGAAGGGAAAGGGCAAGGGCAAACAAGGTAAAGCAAAGGTTGCTAAGAAAGACCCAACAAAGGACAAAGGCCAGTGCTTCCACTGTGGTAAAGATGGGCACTGGAAGAGAAACTGCAAAGAGTACCTTGCAGAAAGGGCGAAACAAAAGCTTGATGAAGCTTCAGGTACATTCATGATCAGTCTCCATTTGTCAGACTCTTATGATAACACATGGGTATTAGATACCGGTAGTGCTTATCATATATGTAATTCGTTGCAGGTTCTGGCAAGGCCTAGGAGACTAGAGAGAGGCGAGATGGACCTCAAGATGGGTAATGGAGCAAAAGTTGCTGTATTAGCTGTTGGCGAGGTCGCCCTACATCTGCCTAGTGGAGCTTTTATTGCATTAGATGCATGTTATTTTGTTCCTTCTATTATCAAAAACATTATCTCCATTTCATGTTTAACAGTTAGTGGATATAAATTTGTTTTTGAGAACAATGGTTGTTCGATATTATTAGATGATAAGATCATCACGAAAGGAACATTGCATAATGGTTTATTTATGTTAGATACCACTCCACATATCATGAATATAAATGTGTCCAAAAGGAAACGAGATGAGTTGAACAGTGCATACCTGTGGCATTGTAGGCTAGGTCACATCCATGAAAGAAGGATTCAAAAGTTGCTAAATGATGGATATCTAGATCCATTCGACTATGTGTCATATGCAACTTGTGAGCCTTGCATTCGTGGAAAACTGACCAACTCTCCATTTAGTGGAACTGGAGAGAGAGCCACTGAGTTGTTGGAACTCATACATAGTGATGTATGTGGACCCATGTCAACTCATGCCATTGGAGGTTACTCCTACTTCATTACATTTACTGATGATTTCTCAAGGTATGGATATGTGTACTTAATGAAGTACAAGTCCGAGGCCTTTGAGAAATTCAGAGAGTATAAGAATGAGGTGGAGAACCAGATTGGAAAGAGTATCAAAACTCTTCGATCAGATCGAGGAGGTGAGTACTTAAGTACAGAGTTTACTCACTTCCTCAAGGACCATGGGATATTATCCCAATGGACACCTCCTTATACACCTCAGCTCAATGGTGTCTCTGAAAGGAGAAATCGTACATTATTAGATATGGTACGGTCCATGATGAGTTTCGCTGACCTACCCATCTCATTCTGGGGATATGCCCTAGAAACCGCAGCTTACCTTCTGAACAGAGTTCCAACTAAGTCGGTGGTGTCTACACCATATGAGATATGGAAAGGGAAGAAGCCTGATCTTAAAGTAGTTAAGATTTGGGGCTGCTCTGCCCATGTTAAAAGACACAACCCCGATAAGTTAGAATCAAGGACAGGGCGATGTAAATTTGTGGGATACCCCAAGGAAACTTGTGGGTATTACTTCTATCATCTCGAGGACCAAAAGGTCTTTGTAGCAAAGAGAGCAGTGTTCCTTGAGAAGGAACACATTCTTGATGGAGACAGTGGGAGAATGATAGAATTGAGCGAGGTTGGAGAACCAAGCTCAAGCACCACTCTACAGCCCGAGTCTGTTCAGGTATCTAATACACAAGTTTCAACTTTACGCAGGTCTGATAGAGTATCCCATCCTCCTGAGAGATATGTGGGACATATTAGAGCAGAGGATGTAGAGGATATTGATCCTCAGACCTACGAGGAGGCTATTATGAGTATAGACTCCGGGAAGTGGAAAGAAGCCATGAATTCTGAGATGGATTCTATGTACTCCAATAAGGTTTGGAACCTAGTTGATGCACCCGAAGGTATTGTACCCATCGGTTGCAAGTGGATCTTTAAGAAAAAGATCGGAGTAGATGGAAAGGTAGAGACCTATAAAGCAAGGCTAGTGGCTAAGGGGTATCGTCAAAGGCAAGGTGTTGACTACGACGAAACTTTCTCACCCGTAGCAATGCGAAAATCCATCAGAATTCTATTGGCTATTGCAGCACACTATGATTATGAGATCTGGCAGATGGATGTGAAAACCGCATTCCTCAACGGGAACCTGGAGGAGGAGGTGTATATGATGCAACCTGAGGGATTCGTGTCCAAGAACTGCCCAGATAAGGTGTGTAGGTTGCTTAGATCCATTTATGGACTAAAGCAAGCTTCCCGAAGTTGGAACATAAGATTTGATGAGGCAATCAGATCTTATGACTTCGTTAAGAACGAAGATGAGCCTTGTGTATACAGAAAGGTAAGTGGGAGCGCTATTAGCTTTTTGGTGTTATATGTGGATGACATCCTCATCATTGGGAATGACATAGGAATGCTATCCACAATAAAGGCTTGGTTATCTAGACACTTCTCCATGAAGGACTTAGGAGAAGCATCTTATATCTTGGGGATTAGAATCTATAGAGATAGATCCAAAAGGATGCTTGGCTTGTCCCAGTCCAGGTACATAGAAACTATTGTCAAAAGGTTTGGCATGGAAAATTCCAAAAGAGGTCTCATACCGATGAGACATGGGATATCGCTTTCTACGAGTATGTCCCCAAAGACTCCAGAAGAAAGGGCGAACATGGATATGATACCTTATGCCTCAGCAATAGGGTCTATCATGTATGCCATGCTATGTACTAGGCCTGATATAGCGCATGCTCTGAGTGTCACGAGCAGGTATCAGGCGGATCCAGGCTTGGAGCACTGGAAAGCAGTAAAGTGTATCCTTAAGTACTTGAGAAGGACTAAGGATCTTTTACTAGTATATGGAGGTAATAGCCTTAAGGTTGAAGGCTACACTGACTCAAGTTTTCAGTCTGATGTCGATGATAGCAAGTCGAATTCAGGGTATGTGTACACCTTGAATGGAGGAGCAGTGTGCTGGAAGAGTTCCAAGCAAGATACCACTGCTGACTCGACCACAGAGGCGGAGTACATTGCTGCATCAGATGCAGCAAAGGAGGGAGTCTGGTTGAAGAAGTTCATCACAGATTTGGGAGTCGTGCCGGATAGTGAGGAGCCGATTTCCCTATATTGCGACAACAACGGGGCAATTGCTCAAGCGAAGGAACCTAGGTCTCATCAGAAATCTAAGCATGTTCTGAGGAGGTTCCACCTTATCAGAGAGATCGTGACCCGAGGAGATGTAGCAGTGGAAAGAGTTCCATCCGAAGATAACATTGCAGATCCACTAACAAAGTCATTGTCTCAGATTGTCTTTGAGCGTCACAGGGGTCTGATGGGGATCAGACACATAGGTGATTGGCTTTAGGTCAAGTGGGAGATTGCTAGTCATAAGTGCCCAGCAAGCCAATCACGTGAGTGATGGCACGTGTGACTTGATACAGAATCTTTTTGCTTATTATATTTTGGCGTATATCACTTTATAACTATTGCATAAATGCATATATATTGTGATGTCCTTGGATTTGTGCAATGGGAATCGGATCGTGATGAGATCACGATAATGAGATCGATTCACCTTTAAACACATATCCTAAATAATCCCGGTCATAGGTTACTCGAGAGGGACATCGTGATAACCGGATAGACTGGTGTGCTGTATACCCGTCCATATGATGGATGCAGCTGGTCTCATAGCTGCTCTTGTAGGGACACTAGGGATACAGTACAGGTGCTCATTGGAGAATGAGTTCACTGATTGATCCGCTTACGGAATGCTGGATAGTTGATGATGCCTTATTGTCAGACAATGATTCCGTAGTCCTAGTGGTGTATCTGGTTCTTAGACTTGAGACACCAAGGATGTCCTGTATGAGTGCTCCACTCTTTGATACCAGACTTATAGGTTTGGCTGTTCCCAGATCTAGTACAGCTGGTCATTGGGAGTGGTAGTCGACCTTACGAGGGCTATTGAGTGTCGATAGAGGATCATCCACTCTCGGTATCATGAGAGGAATATCCCATATGTTCTTGCTCAGACAAATCCCTGGCCAGGGTCATTCGGGTTGAGAGAGAAAGAGTTCTCCGGGAGAATCCGATTAGAGCGAGACTCGAGTAGAAACCGTATGGGTCTGACAGCACCATGCTCAATATACGGTCTCTGGGATATTAGATGGATGAGGGACTATAGGTACATGGTAACTGAGGACAGACAGGTCCAATGGATTGGATTCCCCTGTATCGTCTGGGGACTACGGCGTAGTGGCCTAGTACTTCCGTAGTCGATGAGTCGAGTGAATTATTACAGAGATAATAATTCACTGAGTTAGAAGGAGTTCTGACAGGTATGACTCACGGCCAGCTCGATATTGGGCCTAGAGGGTCACACACATATGGTAGGCATTGCGATGAGTAGAGGTTCGGATATGAGATATCCGACGGAGCCCTTGTCTTATTGGATGCAGATCCAATACCCACTAGGGAAAGGACCCATTAGGGTTTTGACACGGGATCGCTATAAATAGGAGGGATTCACAGCCTCATAGGCGAGAGTCTTTGCTTGCCCTTCCTATTCTCCTCTCCCTCTCCACCTCAGAGTAGGCTTGGAGTTTTGAGGAGCGTCGTCGCAACCCTGCTGTGTGGATCACCGCTAGAGAGGAGGACGCTTGACCTCCTTCACCCTCTCCTAAGGATCTGCAAGGAAACAGGGATATACGATCTCCCTAGGTAACACAATCTCTATACGCAGTTTTGTGTTTTTGCGGATTTTGCGCACCAATCTTCGCATGACGATGAACATCTTTTTGGGAATCGGGGATTTTTGTTTTCTTGTTCTTCCGCTGCGCATATGATGTCGCTCCCTTATGATTTCCCAACACAAGTTACTGCTCAAAGGCTGCAGAAAAGATTCATCTATTGCTTATGAAAAGAGAAGGAATACATGGCTATTTATAGGGCTTCTAAACCCAAACTCCTAATAGGACTCCTACTTAAGACTCTTACTTCTAACCAACTCCTAATAGGACTCCTAGTCAAGACTCCTATTCTCTTACAACTCCTAATTCTTCTCTAAGAAAACACCTCCTACAAGAATGCCCCTCTCAATTAGGACTCTCCTAGCTAGAGTCCTAACAGTTTTACATGAATGTCCCTCTCAATTAGGACTCTCCAAGCTAGAGTCCTAACATTGGCATAGAACAATTTCACTAGCCGTGGATAGATTGGTTCATCTATTTGTAGTAGAGGTAGAGCTTCTAGGTGTGCAAACCACCTAATGGGTTCTAAGTCCTCTAGTTCATCCAAATCAACGTATTTTCCCTTATGGACACATCGTGTTTCAAATTTGGAAAGCTAAGGGCTACCTCTTTTGATCTAAAAAGGTCATGGTTATATAAATCTCCTTCAATCCTTATTCCTTTTGATCTCTTAGGAGCCATTTTCTAGACAACATGATGATGAAATTGTGAAAAATAAGCAAGAGAAAGAGAAAAGAAAAGAGGGATTTCAAGTGTTACCTTGTGGAGATTATGTTGAGAGATGGAAAGCTTGGACCACCAAAAATCCTTCTCCAATGTTTCTAAGAGTTAGAATGAGGGTTAGAGGGAATGGGAGAGGTTTTTTGAGAGGTCTTTTTTCGGGTTGGGGGCGGTGTCACCGCCGGCCCTAACCCCTCGGGTTAAAAGGGTGACTCGGTCGGTGTCACCGCCAAACTGGTCGGTGTCACCGCCTGGCGCCCGAGCGCCAGTCGGTGCAACTGTCGGATCTGGCGGTGCCACCGCTGGCATCACGCGGAGGAAAGAAAAAAAATTTTCTTCCTTCCTTTTGTTTAGCTTCTTCCCTCAATATCATAATTTATACTTTAATGGATCATTTTGAATTGAAGAAGAAGGAAGAATTCAAATTCATAAACGAGGGGAAAAGAACGAGTCCTTTTTGTGAAGTTCATTTTAGGGACAATTTAGCATGCCTAATTCCCTTCGGATGAATTCAAATTGGTCTTCATTCAAAGCTTTTGTAAATATATCTGCTATTTGATGCTTTTTGTCAATGAATTCTAGAACAACATCATTGTTAAGAACATGATTGCGTATGAAATGATGCCTAACGTCGATGTGCTTAGTTCTAGAGTGCTGAATTGGATTTTTAGTAAGGCATATGGCACTAGTATTATCGCATTTTATGGCAATATTTTCAAGGTGAATTCCATAGTCTTCTAATGTATTTTTCATCCAAATTACTTGTGCACAACATGCACTTGCAGCAATGTATTCGGCTTCCGCCGTAGATAGTGCAACTGAATTTTGTTTCTTGGAAGTCCAAGAAACAAGTGCATGTACTAAAAATTGGCATGTTCCGGATGTACTTTTTCTATCTATCCTGCATCCGCCAAAATCGGCATCTGCATAAGCTATTAGATCGAATTTTTCAGATTTTGGATACCACAATCCTAAATTTGGAGTTCCTTTAAGATACCTAAATATTCTTTTAACACTCTTAAGATGAGATAATTTAGGATTAGATTGAAACCTAGCGCAAAGTCCTACACTAAACATAATATCCGGTCTAGTCGTAGTGAGGTAGAGTAGACTACCTATCATTCCCCTATATGTTTTTTGATCGAAATTTACACCATTTTCATCCATATCTAACTTAGTCGCAGTACTCATAGGGGTGTTTATTGCTTTTGAATTATCCATGTTAAATCGTTTTAACAATTCTAATGTATATTTAGATTGGTTAAGAAATATACCATCACTAAGTTGTTTGATTTGTAACCCCAAAAAGAAAGTTAATTCACCCATTAAACTCATTTCAAATTCAAGACTCATACATTTGGCAAATGATTCACATAGTGATTCATCCGAAGAGCCAAACACAATATCGTCAACATAAATTTGCACAATAAGAAAATTATTTTCAAAATGTTTAATAAACAATGTAGTATCAACCTTGCCTTTGGTAAAATTATTTAAAATAAGAAAGGAACTAAGCCTTTCATACCAAGCTCTAGGAGCTTGTTTTAAGCCATAGAGAGCTTTAGTCAATTTGAATACATGATTAGGAAGAAGAGAATTTTCAAATCCGGGAGGTTGTTCGACAAATACTTCTTCGGAAATAAAACCATTCAAGAAAGCACTTTTAACATCCATTTGAAATAGTTTAAAATTATTACTACTAGCATAGGCAAGGAGCATCCTTATGGCTTCTAATCGAGCCACGGGAGCGAAGGTTTCTTCGTAATCGATACCTTCTTCTTGGTTGAAACCTTTGGCCACTAATCTAGCCTTGTTTCTAACCACGATACCATTTTCGTTTTGCTTGTTTCTAAAGACCCACTTAGTACCTATGACTAAGTGGTCACTTGGTCTAGGAACAAGCTTCCATACCTCATTCCTCTCAAATTGGTTCAATTATTCTTGCATTGCAATGATCCAAAAATCATCTTTTAAGGCTTCGTCAATGCATTTAGGTTCAATTTGAGAAAGGAAAGCGGCGTTAGCACAGAAATTTTTGAAAGAAGAACGAGTTTGAACCCCTTTTGATGTATCTCCTATAATTTGCTCTTTTGGATGAGCATCTACATACTTCCATTCTTTTGGTAAAGAAATTTCGGAAGAAGATGCATTCAAATGGCTATTTTGAGGAGAGGGTTCATTTAAATTCAAATTATCAAAACCAAGATCATCATCAAAATCATTTTTCTTTAAATCGGAAATTTCATTAAAAACTACATGAATAGACTCTTCAATTACTAAAGTTCTTTTATTAAAAATCCGAAAAGCTTTAGAAACGGAAGAGTAACCAAGAAAGATGCCTTCATCGGATTTAGCATCAAATTTTCCTAAAGCATTCCTTTCATTTAAAATAAAGCATTTACAACCAAAAACTTTAAAATAGGAGATGTTTGGTTTTTTGTTATTCCATAATTCATAGGGAGTTTTGGATAAGAATGGTCTTCTTAGGACTCTATTCATGATGTAGCAAGCCGTATTTACGGCTTCGGCCCAAAAGTACTTAGGTAAACTATGTTCATTCAACATAGTTCTTGCCATTTCTTGTAGGTTTCTATTTTTCCTTTCAACTACTCCATTTTGTTGAGGATTTATTGGAGTTAAGAAGTTGTGATTGTACCCATTACTTTCGAAAAAATTTTGAAAGTCATGGTTTTGGAATTCACCACCGTGATCACTCCGAATTGATGAAATCATGAAGCCTTTTTCGTTTTGAGTGAGTTTACAAAATTTAGAGAAACACTTGAAGCAATCACTTTTGTGAGCTAAGAAATAGGTCCAAGTGTATCTAGAGTAGTCATCCAAAATCACAAAAGCATATTTGCTTCCACCTAGACTTGTTGTATCAATTGGTCCAAATAAGTCCAAATGGATCAATTGTAATGGTCTAGTAGTGCTAATTTGATTTTTTGGTTTTAAGCTTGTTTTTATTTGTTTGCCTAGTTGACATGCATCACATACTTTGTCCTTAATAAACTTTATATTTGGAATTCCTCGTACTAATTCTTGAGATGAGATCTTAGATATTGTTTTCATGCTTGCATGGCCTAATCTCATATGCCAAAGCCAAGCATCATCATTTACGGTGGAGAAGCACATTTCATTACTTAGTTCATCAAAATTGATGGTATAGACATTATTTTGTTTTAAAGCAATCATAGTCATGTTATGATTTGGTTTTTCAATAATGCACATATTTGATTCAAATCTAACGATGTACCCTTTATCGCATAGTTGACTAATACTCAAGAGATTATGTTTCAATCCATCAACTAGTAAGACATCATCAATGGAAAAATTAAATTTGTTACCAATAGTTCCCTTGCCAATGATTTTGCCCTTGTTGTTATATCCGAAGGTAACGTACCCTTCTTCTTTGCTAGTGAGCATAGAGAAATGAGATGGATCTCCAGTCATATGTCTTGAGCATCCACTATCTAGATACCATCTCTTGCTCCTAGCTTGTGGGTTTGTCTACAAAAGAGGATGATTTTTAGGTACCCATTTGATTTTGGGTGCCTCAAAAATTGACCCACTAACTTTGTTATTTATAATTGAATTCTTTATAGTTCCTTTAGGAACCCATATTAATTTTTGTGAACTAATTTTCCTAAATGAGCATTTGTAGGCAATATGTCCGGATTTGCAACAAAAGTTGCATTTCATATAAGAGGAAACATGTAATGTAGGTCCTTTTATGAAAGTGGTAGGATTTTGATGTAATCCTTTTACAAATCCAATTCCATTTCTATTTGCGATGTGACCCTTGTGTGCAAGGATCATATCTAATCCTTTGCTACCAACCTTAAACTTGTTTAAGGTTTCCTTAAGAAGCAAATTTTTATTTTTTATTGCTTCTAAGTGCTCACACTTAGAGCATGGAGGAGTTTGAAGACTATCAAACTTATCTTGTAAGAAAGCATGCTCTTTCTTTAAGATACTTAACTTCTTGCTAACAGTTCTACATTCATCAAATAATTCATGAAAAGCGATAGATAGTTCTTCAAAAGATAAATCTTCATTAAATAAATCACATACCTCTTCTCCTAACGCCATTAGCGCGTAATGAGCAACTTGCTCGGTGTTGGACTCCTCTTCTTCGGATGCGCTTGAATCATCCCACGTTACCTTGAACGCCTTCTTCTTTGATGTTCTCTTTTTGGCTTGAGGACAATCATTCTTATAGTGTCCCGGTTTTTTGCATTCATAGCAAATCACTTGGTCCTTCTTTTGTTCAAATTTATTTTTTGTATTATTTTTAAATCTGTTCTTTCTTAAATATTTTTTAAATTTTTGAGTCAAAAGTGCAATGTCATTGTCACTGTCCTCATCATTTGATGTTCCTTTCAAGTGGTCTTCTTGTGATTTGAGTGTCATATCCTTCCTGTTCTTTGGAAGGGGGTTCTCGAGCTCGTCATTGTTAGGATCGAGAGCACTAAGAGGGGGGGGGGGGGGTGAATTAGTGCAGCGGATATCTTTCAGCGATTAAAAACGAAAGCTGCGTTCGTTCGATAAAAACTATTTTGATGCAAAAACCGATTCTAAGATTACTTATGATTAAGTGTAGTTTACGTCTAAACACAGTTTGCATCTAAACGCAGTTTGCTTCTAAATGCAGATTGCGTCTAAGCGCAGTTTGCATCTAAACACAGTTTGCGTCTAAGCGCAGTTTACGTCTAAGCTCAGATTGCGTAAATCACTTGTTTAGATCAAAAGCAGTTTAAGTAGACGTATAAAGACAGTGTGCTGCTATTGTATAGCTCAAAAAGTAATCTGCAAAAAGTAGATAAGAACGAAACTTGAAAAGTTTAACTTGAAAGCGTATTCTTAATGTTGCGCAGCAAGGGTAATAAGGAACTAAAACAGTAAGAAAATTTGCAGTAATGTAAATGACAATAATAAAATGCAAACCAGAGATTACGCCGATTTTTAGAGTGGTTCGGTCAAATGACCTACTCCACTTGCGAGGCCCCTCTTCGATGAGGCTCCCACCTTCCACTAGCAAGTCTCTTAAAATGGAAGGGTAAATACCCCTCTTACAACCATTTACAAGCAGCTCAACCTCTTACAAATTTTCAATAAGAAAGAAGGAGGAGAACTCTCTAGCAAATTGAAAACAAGACTTGCTAAGACTTTCTAAGACTTTTCTCTTAGTCAAAATGCTTCTTAAAAGTTGTAACCTCAGCTGAGATTTGAGGGGTATTTATAGGCCTCAAGAGGATTCAAATTTTGGGCTCCAAAATTTGAATTCTCTTAGGGTTCCCGGTGCTGGAGGTGCCACCGCCCAGCCAGGCGGTGCCACCGCCCAGCGCTCGAGTGCTGGACGGTGCAACCGCCAAGCCAAGGAGGTGTCACCGCCCAGCTCTCGGGTGCTGGGCGGTGCCACCGCCTGGCACTCCGATTTCACTTATTTGGCTTAATTTAAGCCCAAACCATATCTGACTTTGGGCCTAGTTGGCCCCTAACCAGGATATAGGATTATCTCTTAATCCTAATCCTAATTACAAGTGAACTACATAACAAAAACACATCCTAAGCAAGCTTTCAACCGCGAACATCGAGTCTTGTTTCGGCGAGCTTTCCGACGAGCTTCTTCCGACGGACTCCCATCAAGCTCCCGATCTTGTGATGACTTTAACGAGTAGCCGAGCCTTCTCGGTGATCTCCATGAACCTCCGACGATCTCTTAGGCGAACTTCCGAAAATTTCGATAGGTTCCCCATTTCTTCTCGGTTGGTTCCGGCAGCATCTCCGACGATTCTTCGGACTCTTAAACGTCCATCGATCTTGACTCCGGTATTCTTGCTTTGTGTTTTCTGGTTGTCGTAGTTAATCCTGCACACTTAACTCAATAATATGGATTAGATCAATTAACCCATCAATTGATTTCATCATCAAAATCCGAGATTCAACAATCTCCCCCTTTTTGATGATGACAATCAATTGATGATGGAGTTAAACATAACTCCCCCTATCTATATGCCATATTATGAGAAGATGAAAACACTTGAATTCCATCCATAGAATTCAAGCATAAACCGATAAGTTCTAACCGTAGAACTTATCGTTATTCTCATTAAGCAATAGTAAATACAAAACTTCAATGAAAATCATGATAAGAGACAATTTTTACTACGATAGAAGATAAAGATTTTCAACATTAATTTCATGATGTAAATGTAAGGCATGCCTGCAATATGATCAATCAATCTTGCGATATTTTCAAGGATTTTGCAAGGCATATAAGACATTCATATCACAAAAGTTTTTGTAATTCATATAAGTCATGCTATTGTTATGGTGTAAGTCATCACTTAGTCATCACTTCTCCCCCTTTGTCATCAACAAAAAGAGACAAGCCAGCTAATAGAAAAAAAGGTTTAGCATTTAATAGGAACCAAAGTTCATCATTCAAATTTGCCAGAAATAGTTTATCCAAAAGACATCATCATTTATGCAGATCAAAACAGTAGTTATCTAAAAGGAAGGATCAGTTATCGTTCAATCGATGACAAACTTTGAACTTGTTGTTAAAAGCAAACAGAACAGAATAAAAAGATACATCAATTTAATCCTTAGGAGGTAATCCACAGTGCTGATACAGGATATCTATTTTTTCATTCATTTGTCGTAGTGTCTTCAAAATTTCAACTTGTTGATTCTGAATTTGTACTTGCTGAGATTTGATCTGAGACAGTTCCGCCATAATGAGATCTTCAGAGGAGGAAACAGGAGCTGAAGGTGCTGTGCCAAAGGGACTAGGAGGAGGAGATTCATTTCCCATAAGAATTGGTGTTTCGGGGTGTTCTATTGGTTGAGGAATTGGATCCGTCCTTCTAGGCTACCTAACCCATATGCCATTGCTAAAAGTGCACCTAAGTCTTTTCAGTAGGTTTTTATTTATTATGTTATATCGATCATTTTGAATAGATTCTTCATCGGGTGGAATGCAAATGTTATAGGCATGAAGAAATCTAGTGATTAACCTCCCATATGGCAATATAGTATCTTTAGCCATAATATCCTACATGTGTTGGCGAATTAAGTACCCAAAACAATTATGCTGACCGGTCATAATCCAATACATGGTTCCTATCTCTATTTGACTTATTTCGTCAAGATGAAATTGTTTGGGGAATATGATGCTTGTGATAATGTGATGAAGAATTTTAGAGTTGAAAGGCAGTAAGTGTTCACAGCTCTTGGGTAGGAAGTCAAGGTTTGGATTTGCAAAAATTGTTTCTACGGCTTCGGTATAGGTTGCTCCTATTGTGTTGACGTCCCATTTACCTTTAAAATAGCATCCCCTATCTTTTTCAGTTATGCTAATTAGCTCACAAATAGTGCTGTCAAATATTCTAATGGGTGTTCCTAGAAGGTAAGTGCTTAGGCTATCGTTGTCCTCATATAGGTTGGCATAGAACAATCTAACTAATCGCGGATAGATTGGTTCATCTATTTGTAGTAGAGGTAGAGCTTCTAGGTGTGCAAACCACCTTATGGGTTCTAAGTCCTCTAGTTCATCCAGATCAACGTATTTTCCCTTATGGATACATCGTGTTTCAAATTTTGGAAAGCTAAGGGCTACCTCTTTTGATCTAAAAAGATCATGGTCAAATGAATCTCCTTCAATCCTTTTTCCTTTTGATCTCTTAGGAGCCATTATCTAGACAAGATGATGATGAAATTGTGAAAAATAAGCAAGGGAAAGAGGAGAGAAAAGAGGGAATGGAATACCAAAAAGAAGGATTTCAAGTGTTACCTTATGGAGATTATGTTGAGAGATGGAAAGCTTGGACCACCAAGAATCCTTCTCTAATGCTTCTAAGAGTTAGAATGAGGGTTAGAGGGAATGGGAGAGGGTTTTGAGAGCCCTTTTTTCGGGTTGGGGGCGGTGTCACCGTCGGCCCTAACCCCTCGGGTTAATAAGGGTTGCTCGGTCGGTGCCACCGCCAAACTGAGCGGTGTCACCGCCTGGCGCCCGAGCGCCAGGCGGTGCAACCGCCGGATCTGGCGGTACCACCGCTGGCATCCCGCGGAGGAAAGAAAAAAAATTTTCTTCCTCCCTTTTGTTTAGCTTCTTCCCTCAAGATCATAAGTTATACTTTAATGGATCATTTTGAATTGAAGAAGAAGGAAGAAATCAAATCCACAAAAGAAAGGAAAAGGACGAGTCATTTTTCGTGAAGCTCATTTTAGGGACAATTTAACATGCCTAATTCCCTTCTAATGAATTCAAATTGATCTTTGTTCAAAGCTTTTGTAAATATATCTGCTAATTGATGCTTTGTGTCAATGAATTCTAGAACAACATCATTGTTAAGGACATAATCGCGTATGAAATGATGCCTAACGTCGATGTGCTTAGTTCTAGAGTGTAGAATTGGATTTTTAGTAAGACATATGGCACTAGTATTATCACATTTTATGGGAATGTTTTTAAAGTGAATTCCATAGTCTTCTAATGTATTTTTCATCCAAATGACTTGTGCACAACATGCACTTGCAGCAATGTATTCGGCTTCCGCCGTAGATAGTGCAACTGAATTTTGTTTCTTGGAAATCCAAGAAACAAGTACATGTCCTAAAAATTGGCATGTTCCGAATGTACTTTTTCTATCTATCCTACATCCGCCAAAATCGGCATCTACATAAGCTATTAGATCGAATTTTTCAGATTTTGGATACCACAATCCTAAATTTGGAGTTCCTTTAAGATACCTAAATATTCTTTTAACACTCTTCAGATGAGATAATTTAGGATTAGATTGAAATCTAGCGCAAAGTCCTACACTAAACATAATATCTGGTCTAGTCGCGGTGAGGTAGAGTAGACTACCTATCATTCCCCTATATGTTTTTTGATCGAAATTTTCACTATTTTCATCCATATCTAACTTAGTCGCAGTACTCATAGGGGTGTTTATTGCTTTTGAATTATCCATGTTAAATCATTTTAACAATTCTAATGTATATTTGGATTGGTTAAAAATATACCATCACTAAGTTGTTTGATTTGTAATCCTAAAAAGAAAGTTAATTCACCCATTAAACTCATTTCAAATTCATGACTCATACATTTGGCAAATGATTCACATAGTGATTCATCCGAAGAGCCAAAAATAATGTCGTCAACATAAATTTGCACAATAAGAAAATTAATTTCAAAATGTTTGATAAACAATGTAGTATCAACCTTGCCTTTGGTAAAATTATTTAAAATAAGAAAGGAACTAAGCCTTTCATACCAAGCTCTAGGAGCTTGTTTCAAGCCATAGAGAGCTTTAGTCAATTTGAATACATGATTAGGAAGAAGAGAATTTTCAAATCCGGGAGGTTGTTCGACATATACTTCTTCGGAAATAAAACCATTCAAGAAAGCACTTTTGACATCCATTTGAAATAGTTTAAAATTATTACTACTAGCATAGGCAAAGAGCATCCTTATGGCTTCTAATCGAGCCACGGGAGCAAAGGTTTCTTCGTAATCGATACCTTCTTCTTGGTTGAAACCTTTGGCCACTAATCTAGCCTTGTTTCTAACCACGATACCATTTTCGTCTTGCTTGTTTATAAAGACCCACTTAGTACCTATGACTAAGTGGTCACTTGGTCTAGGAACAAGCTTCCAAACCTCATTCCTCTCAAATTGGTTCAATTCTTCTTGCATTGCAATGACCCAAAAATCATTTTTTAAGGCTTCATCAATACATTTAGGTTCAATTTGAGAAAGGAAAGCGGCGTTAGCACAAAAATTCTTGAAGAAGAACGAGTTTGAACCCCTTTTGTTGCATCTCCTATAATTAGCTCCTTTGGATAAGCATCTACATACTTCCATTCTTTGGGTAAAGAAATTTCGGAAGAAGATGCATTCAAATGGCTATTTTGAGGAGGGGGTTCGTTTAAATTCAAATTATCAAAACAAAGATCATCATCAAAATCATTTTTCTTTAAATTAAAAACTATATGAATAGACTCTTCTATTACTAAGGTCCTTTTGTTAAAGACACGAAAGGCCTTAGAAACAGAGGAGTAACCAAGAAAAATGCCTTCATCGGATTTAGCATCAAATTTACCTAGGGCATCATTTTCATTTAAAATGAAGCATTTACAACCAAAAACTTTAAAATAAGAAATATTTGGTTTTTTGTTATTCCATAATTCATAGGGAGTTTTTGATAGAGATGGTCTTATTAGGACCCTATTTATGGTGTAACAAGCCATATTTACGGTTTCGGCCCAAAAATATTTGGGTAAACTATGTTCATTTAACATAGTTCTTGCCATTTCTTGTAGGTTTCTATTTTTCCTTTCAACTACTCCATTTTGTTGAGGATTTCTTGGAGTTGAGAAGTTGTGATTATACCCATTAACTTTGCAAAAATTTTGAAAATCACGATTTTGGAATTCACCACCATGATCACTACGAATTGATGAAATCATGAAGCCTTTTTCGTTTTGAGTGAGTTTATAAAATTTAGAGAAACACTTGAAGCAATCACTTTTGTGAGCTAAGAAATAGGTCCAAGTGTATCTAGAGTAGTTATCCACAATCACAAAAGCATATTTGCTTCCACCTAGACTTGTTGTATCAATTGGTCCAAATAAGTCCAAATGGATCAATTGTAATGGTCTAATGGGGCTAATTTGATTTTTTAGTTTGAAGCTTATTTTTATTTGTTTGCCTAGTTGACATGCATCGCATACCTTATCCTTAATAAACTTCATATTCGGAATCTCTCATACTAATTCTTGAGATAAGATTTTAGATATTATTTTCATGCTTGCATGACCTAATCTCCAATGCCAAAGCCAAGCATCATCATTTACGGCGGAGAAACACATTTCATTACTTAGTTCATCAAGATTGATGGTATAGACATTATTTTGTTTTAACGCAATCATAGTCATGTTATGATTTGGTTTTTCAATAATGCACATATTTGATTCAAATCTAACGATATAACCTTTATCGCATAGTTGACTAATACTTAAGAGATTGTGTTTCAATCCATCAACTAGTAAAACATCATCAATGGAAAAACTAAATTTGTTACCAATAGTTCCCTTACTAATGATTTTGCCTTTGTTGTTGTCTCCGAAGGTGACGTACCCTTCTTCTTTGCTAGTGAGCATAGAGAAATGAGATGGATCTCCAGTCATATGTCTTGAGCATCCAATATCAAGATACCATCTCTTGCTCCTAGCTTGTGGGTTTGTCTACAAAAGAGGATGATTTTTAGGTACCCATTTGATTTTGGGTGCCTCAAAAATTGACCCACTAACTTTGTTATTTATTATTGAATCCTTTATAGTTCCTTTAGGAACCCATATTAATTTTTGTGAGCTCATTTTCCTAAATGGACATTTGTAGGCAATATGTTCGGATTTGCAACAGAAGTTGCATTTCATATAAGAGGAAACATGTAATGTAGGTCCTTTTATGAAAGTGGTAGGATTTTGATGTAATCCTTTTACAAATCCAATTCCATTTCTATTTGCGATGTGACCCTTGTGTGCAAGGATCATATCTAATCCTTTGCTACCAACCTTAAACTTGTTTAAGGTTTCTTTAAGAAGCAAATTTTCATTTTTTATTGCTTCTAAATGCTCACACTTAGAGCATGGAGGAGTTTGAAGATTATCAAACTTTTCTTGTAGCAAAGCATGATCTTTCTTTAAGATACTTAACTTCTTGCTAACAGTTCTATATTCATCAAATAATTCATGAAAAGCGATAGAGAGTTCTTCAAAAGATAAATCTTCATTAAATAAATCACATACCTCTTCTCCTAAAGCCATTAGCACGTAATGAGCAACTTGCTCGGTGTTGGACTCCTCTTCTTCGGATGCGCTTGAATCATCCCACGTTGCCTTGAGCGCCTTCTTCTTTGATGTCCTCTTTTTGGCTTGAGGACAATCGTTCTTGTAGTGTCCCGATTTTTTGCATTCATAGCAAATCACTTGGTCCTTCTTTTGTTCAAATTTATTTTTTATATTATTTTTAAATTTATTCTTTCTTAAATATTTTTTAAAATTTTGAGTCAAAAGTGCAATGTCATTGTCACTGTCCTCATCACTTGATGTTCCTTTCAAGTGGTCTTCTTATGATTTGAGTGCCATATCCTTCCTGTTCTTTGGAAGGGGGTTCTCGAGCTCGTCATTGTTAGGATCGAGAGCACTAAGAGGGGGCGGGGGGTGAATTAGTGCAGCGGATATCTTTCAGCGATTAAAAACGAAAGCTGCATTCGTTCGATAAAAACTATTTTGATGCAAAAACCGATTCTAAGATTACTTATGATTAAGTGCAGTTTACGTCTAAACACAGTTTGCGTCTAAACGCAGTTTGCTTCTAAATGCAGATTGCGTCTAAGCGCAGTTTGCGTCAAAACACAGTTTGCGTCTAAGCGCAGTTTACGTCTAAGCTCAGATTACGTAAATCACTTGTTTAGATCAAAAGCAGTTTAAGCAGAAGTATAAAGACAGTGTGCTGCTATTGTATAGCTCAAAAAGTAATCTGCAAAAAGTAGATTTACGTCTAAACGCAGATTTACGTCTAAACGCAGATTTACGTCTGAACTTTGAAACTCTTTTGTAGACTCGCATAAGGCAATATGCAGTTGAAATCAAGACGTAAACGTAAACTGAAATCTGATGATTGTACGAGGAAAGCCGATTTACGTCTAAATGCAGTTTTATGTCTGAATGCAGATTTTCGTCTAAACCATGAAACTCGTTCGTAAAATTGCAGAAGACAGTTTGCATTTATAAATAGAATCAAAATGTAAATGTAAACTGCAAAGAAACTCGTTCGTAAAAGCGCAGAAGACAGTTTGTAGTTACAAAACGTAATCGTAAACTATAATGTATGAAAACACCGATTTACGTCTGAATGCAGATTAGGAAAGATCAGCACTTAGAAACTTGTTCGTAAAGGCGCAAAGAGCAGTAGCTATGTAGGAGGTGTCCAGTAATGATAAAGTGCTCAAAATAAATGCAAACCAGAGATTTAGAGTGGTTCGGTCAGTCTTGACCTACTCCACTTTTGGCTTCCTCCACCGACAAGGTCACTGACGTCAACTAGAGGCCTTCCTTCAATAGGCGAAGGCCAACTGCCCTTTTACAGATTCACTCCTTTTGATGGGCTTAGGAGACAACCCTTACAGGACCTTTCTCTCCTCTCTTTACAACTCAAGACTTGAAGAACAGAAAGAGGAGAACTTTAGGACTTTACACAAATTTGAGCTCTTAGAATCACATAAAAGATCAAGAATTCGGTGTAGGTCTGTATCTTTTCAGTGCTGAATGGGTGGGGTATTTATAGGCCCCAACTCAATTCAAATTTGGAGCTCAAAACGATCAAATCCCGGAATTCCGGGATCAGGCGGTTGTACCTCCTGACTGGAGAGGTTGCACCGCCTGACAGAGCTCGAAGACTGAGCCCAGGCGGTGCCACCTCTTGACTGAGGTGGTTGCACCTCTCTGCTAGAGCTTGAAGACCGAGCTCAGGCGGTGCCACCTCTCTGTCAGGGAGGTTGCACCGCCTAGTCTAGCTCGAAGACTGAGCTCAGGCGGTGCCACCTCTTTGTCAGGGAGGTTGCACCGCCCAGTCTAGCTCGAAGACTGAGCTCAGGCGGTGCCACCTCTTGGCTGGGGAGGTTGCACCGCCCAGTCTCACTGGGAGGCTTAGCCCAAGCGGTGCCACCTCCTGGCCTAGGCGGTTGCACCTCCTGGTGCAATCAGGGTCCGAATGGTTAGCTCCATTCGGCCCAATTTTAGTCTTTCAGGGGCCCAATTGCCCCAAGATTAAGCTAATGGGATCACCTCCCATTTTCCAACTTAATCAACGTGCTAGCTACGATTAGATCTAAGACAATTTCTGTAGCTTTGCTTCGGTGCGTCAATCGCTTCTTCCGACGAGTTTTCGGCGAATTTCCGTCGATCATCCGATGAACCCTCGGTGATGCTCCTGCGGACTTCCGGCAAACTCCTGGACTTTGCGACGATCCACTTGGCGAGTTCCGACGAGCTTCGCTTGGCAAGCTTCTGGACTTCTCGGATCTGTTCTCGCAGAACCTCCGACGACCGTCCGAACTTCCGTCGAACTCTCGAACTCCCAACGTGATCATGAACTTGACTCCGGCGCAACTCCTGCTGCTTGTCTAACTTTCATCGTAGTTAATCCTGCACACTTATCTCAACACATAGATTAGACAACAAATGACAATTGACTTCATCATCAAAATCCGAGATTCAACAATCTCCCCCTTTTTGATGATGACAATCAATTGATAATGGAGTTATCCTTAACTCCCCCTGTCTATATGCCATAGTTGAGATAAGTCAACCTTGAATTCGAGACCTAAGAATTCAAGTGACGTATTGATAAGTTAGATCAGTTAAACTTATCAATATTCCCATCATGATACTCATCATGATGTATCTCTTCAAAGATGATGTCAAGGCTTGACATACATCATCAAGTTTGTATGATTGTGTTTGTAACTATTCATCATGTAGTTTGAACATTATCATTTAAAGCTGTGAAGCACTATTACATGATGCACACATTTGAAATATTCTAGCAAGTTTTGCATTTTCTTCACATAATAAGATATCAACTCAGGGCATAATGTAAACATAATGCAAACTTTAGCACATGTTCATATATCTCTTGGTGATGCAAGGATGGCATAATCATAGCAGTGTGTTTATAGCATCACTCATAGTATTTCTAATCATGGCAGTGTTTATCAATTCATATATCTCCCCCTTTGTCATCAACAAAATGCATAGTAATTATGATGCCAGGAAAATAATAATAGCAAGCTTATAGAGGAATTTTACATAGATTGCTTTAAATACTTCTTCCCCTTTTTGTTATAATCAATTGTCTATGTAAAGATTTTGTAGGATGGAATACATACACATGAATCACTTTATCAAATCTATTTCAGAAACTTATTTCTCATGAAGGTGTACGAGAAAATCTGTTTTATAGCATTCGAATACATAAGATGCATTTGGACAAGATTTTGTTGCAGATTTTCATATATAATCATAGAAACATGGCAATCAAGTGATTTGATCATTCAATATAGTCCGAAAAATAATTTTAACAAATTTATCTATTCGGACATATCAACATTCCTAATTCTCTTCGAATGAAATCAAATTGTTCTTCACTTAGAGGTTTTGTAAAAAGTCAGCTAGTTGATGTTTAGTATCAATGAACTCTATGGTTACGTCATGATTAGTGACATGATCTCGTATAAAGTGATGTCTAATATCAATATGTTTTGTTCTTGAGTGTTGTATAGGATTCTTAGTTAAGCATATTGCACTCGTGTTATCACATTTAATGGGAATATCTTTAAGATTAACTTTGTAATCTTCTAAAGTGTTTTTCATCCATACTACTTGTGCACAGCATGCACTTGCTGCAATATATTCAGCTTCGGTTGTTGATAGAGCAACCGAGCTTTGTTTCTTAGATGACCAGGAAACAAGGGCATGTCCTAAAAATTGACATGATCCTGATGTGCTTTTTCTATCTAGTCTACAGCCAGCGAAGTCCGCATCAGCATAAGCTGTTAACTCAAAATTTTCTGATTTTGGGTACCATAATCCTAGATTTGTGGTTCCATTAAGATATCTAAGTATTATTTTAACTGCTTTGAGATGAGATATCTTAGGGTTTAATTGAAATCTAGCACAAAGTCCTACACTGAACATGATGTCTGGTCTAGTGGCAGTGAGGTAAAGTAAACTTCCTATCATGCCCCTGTAAGTTTTTTTATCAAAGCTTTCTCCACTTTCATCAATTTCTAACTTAGTGGAGGTGCTCATAGGAGTGTTACTAGCCTTTAAGTTGTTCATATTAAACCTTTTTAATAAATTCATGGCATATTTAGTTTGACTAATAAAGATGTCATTGCTTAGTTGTTTGATTTGTAAACCTAAGAAGAATGTTAATTCTCCTATTAAGCTCATTTCGAATTCAAGACTCATAGTTTTAGCAAAAGATTCACAAAGAGATTCATTTGTAGAGCCAAAGATGATATCATCAACATAAATCTGAACAATGAGAAAATTATTTTCAAAATTCTTGATAAACAATGTAGTATCAACCTTGCCTTTTGTAAAGTTATTTTTGATAAGAAAAGAACTAAGTCTCTCATACCAAGCCCTTGGGGCTTGTTTTAAACCATAGAGAGCTTTAGTTAATCTAAACATATGATTAGGGAGGCTATTATTTTCAAATCCAGGAGGTTGTTCAACATAAACTTCTTCGGAAATAAAGCCATTTAAAAAAAGCGCTTTTAACATCCATTTGAAATAACTTAAAATTATTACTACTAGCGTAGGCAAGGAGCATCCTTATGGCTTCCAATCGAGCCACAAGTGCGAAGGTTTCTTCGTAATCGATACCTTCTTCTTGGTTGAAACCTTTGGCCACTAATCTAGCCTTGTTTCTAACCACGATACCATTTTCATCTTGTTTGTTTCTGAAAACCCATTTAGTACCAATTACTAAATGGTCATTTGGTCTAGGAACAAGCGTCCACACCTCATTTTTCTCAAATTGATTCAATTTATCTTGCATTGCAATAATCCATGAATCATCTTTCATGGCTTCATCAACACATTTGGGTTCAATTTGGGAGAGAAAGGCGGCGTTGGCACAAAATTTTTTAAAAGAAGATCGTGTTTGAACCCCCTTTGATGTGTCTCCTAATATTAGCTCCTTAGGATGAGCATCTACATACTTCCAATCCTTGGGTAAGGATGTTTCGGAAGTGGATGCATCCAAGTTGCTAGTTGGAGAAGGGGTTTCATTTAAATTTAAGGAATCAAAATTAACATCATCATCAAGATCATTTTTCTTAATTTCGGAAATCTCATTGAAAACAACATGAATGGATTCTTCAATAATTAAAGTTCTTTTATTGAAGATTCGAAAAGCTTTAGAAACCGAAGAATAACCAAGAAAGATTCCTTCATCGGATTTAGCATCAAATTTTCCTAAGTTATCTTTTTCATTTAAGATAAAACACTTACACCCAAAGACTTTAAAATATGAAACATTGGGTTTTTTGTTATTCCATAACTCATAAGGAGTTTTGGTGAGTAAGGGTCTTACTAGTACTCTATTCAAAAGATAGCATGCAGTGTTTACGACTTCGGCCCAAAAGTATTTGGGTAGGCTGTTTTCATTCAACATGGTTCTTGCCATTTCTTGTAGATTTTGATTTTTTCTTTCTACTACCCCATTTTGTTGAGGATTTCTTGGAGTAGAGAAATTATGGTTATATCCATTGAGTTCACAGAATTCTTGGAAATCGTGGTTTTGAAATTCTCCACCATGATCGCTTCTTATTGACGAAATCATAGAACCCTTCTCATTTTGAACAAGTTTACAGAACTTGGTAAAATATCTAAAGCATTCATTTTTTTGTTTTAAGAAGTAGGTCCATGTATATCTGCTATAGTCATCAACAATGACAAAGGCGTATTTACTACCTCCTAGACTTGATGAAGAGATTGGTCCGAACAAGTCCATATGGATCAATTGTAAGGGCCTAGAGGTGCTTATTTGATTTTTAGTCTTGAAACTACCCTTAATCTGTTTACCTAATTGGCAAGCATCACATACATTATCTTTGATGAACTTGATATGAGGAATTCCTCTTACAAGTTCTTTAGATGATATTTGAGTGATTAGTTTCATGCTAGCATGACCTAATCTTCTATGCCATAGCCAAGCATCCTCATTTAAAACCGAAAAACACATTTCATTACACAAATCATTGATGTCAATAGTGTATACGTTATTTTGTTTTAATGCAATCATAGACATGTTTTTATGGGGTTTTTCAATGATACAAGCATTAGATTCGAATTTGACAATGTATCCTTTATCACATAATTGACTAATGCTCAAGAGGTTATGTTTTAAACCATCAACTAACAAAACATCTTCAATAAAGAAGTTGGATTTGTTACCTATGGTTCCTTTGCCAATGATTTTACTCTTGTTGTTGTCTCCGAAGGTAACATAGCCTTCATCTATGCTAGTGAGCTTAGAGAATTGAGATGGATCTCCGGTCATATGCCTTGAGCATCCACTATCAAGGTACCATCTCTTGCTCCTAGCTTGGGATGGTGTGGGTTTCTACAAGAAAGGATAATTTTTAGGTACCCATTTGCTTTTGGGTGCCTCAAAGATAGATCTACATTGTTTATCATGTTGCATAGAGTTTATCATGGTTCCTTTAGGAACCCAAATCAATTTATTTGGACTAATTTTCTTGAATGGACAATAATGTGTCTTGTGTCCAATTTTGCAACAAAAGTTGCATTTTGCTTGGTGTTGAACATGTAAGATGGAGCCTTTTATAAAAGTGGTTGGATTTAGGTGAGGATTTCTCACAAATCCAATTCCACTTCTTTTTGGAACGTGACCCTTGTTTGCAAGGATCATGTTCAATGACTTGCTACCAACCTCGAATTTCTTCAAGGTGTCCTTGAGTAGCAGGTTTTCTTTTTGGAAAGTTTCTAAATCATGACATTTGATACATGAATTTAAACTATCATGATGTTCAACTTTTAACTTGTCAAACTCACAAGTGAGACTATCATGCACCTTTTTCAGCAATTTGTATTTTCTACTGATACTCTTGCATTCATCAAATAAGTCATTGAAAGCATTTAATAATTCATCGAAAGATAAATCAGCATTTAATGAATTCGTTACCTCCTCTCCAATGGCCATTAAGGCGTAATGAGCAACTTGCTCGGTGTTGGACTCCTCTTCCTCAAATGCGCTCGAATCATCCCATGTTGCTTTGAGCGCCTTCTTCTTTGTTGTTCTCTTTTTGGCTTGGGGACAATCACTCTTATAGTGTCCCGGCTTTTTGCACTCATAGCAAATAACTTGATCCTTCTTGGGTTCAAGTTTATTTTTAGTATCATTCTTAAACTTGTTTCTTTTAATGAATTTTTTAAATTTTCTAGTTAGAAGTGCCAAGTCATCGTCACAGTCCTCATCACTTGAGTTTTCTCTCAAGTGATCTTCAGAAGTTTTGAGTGCCATATCCTTCCTGTTCTTTGGAAGGATGTCTTCTTGCTCTTCATGAGCTTTACAAGTCATTTCATAGGTCATTAGTGACCCGATTAGTTCTTCAAGAGGGAAATTTCGCAGATCTTTTGCCTCTTGAATAGCCGTGACTTTAGGATCCCAACTCTTAGGAAGGGATCTTAGTATCTTATTAACAAGCTTAAAATCCGAAAAGCTCTTTCCGAGTCCTTTTAGACCGTTGACAACATCCGTGAAGCGGGTAAACATGTCGCCAATAGTCTCACTCGGTTTCATTCTAAAAAGTTCGAAAGAATGTAACAGCAAATTGATTTTTGACTCTTTTACTCTACTTGTGCCTTCATGGGTCACTTCGAGTGTGTGCCAAATATCAAATGCAGTTTCACAAGTTGAAACACGGTTAAACTCGTTTTTATCAAGTGCACAAAATAAGGCATTCATAGCCTTTGCATTAAGAGCGAAAGCCTTCTTCTCCAAATCATTCCAATCGATCATTGGAAGAGAAGACTTCGAAAATCCGTTTTCGACAAGATTCCACAGTTCAAAATCCATAGAAATAAGAAAGATCCTAATTCGGGTCTTCCAGTAGGTGTAGTCCATCCCACTGAACATGGGTGGACGTGTAATGGAATGGCCCTCTTGGTTTCCGCCCTAAGCCATCTCTCTTGGATTTTAATCCGTTTGAGAGTTAACCGGGCTTTGATACCAATTGTTAGGATCGAGAGCACTAAGAGGGGGGGGTGAATTAGTGCAGCGGATATCTTTCAGCGATTAAAAACGAAAGCTGCGTTCGTTCGATAAAAACTATTTTGATGCAAAAACCGATTCTAAGATTACTTATGATTAAGTGCAATTTACGTCTAAACACAGTTTGCGTCTAAACGCAGTTTGCTTCTAAATGCAGATTGCGTCTAAGCGCAGTTTGCGTCTAAACACAGTTTGCGTCTAAGCGCAGTTTACGTCTAAGCTTAGATTGCGTAAATCACTTGTTTAGATCAAAAGCAGTTTAAGCAGAAGTATAAAGACACTGTGCTGCTATTGTACAGCTCAAAAAGTAATCTGCAAAAAGCAGATTTACGTCTAAACGCAGATTTACGTCTAAACGTAGATTTACGTCTGAACTTTGAAACTCATTTGTAGACTCGCAGAAGGCAATATGTTGTTGAAATCAAGACGTAAACGTAAACTGAAATCTGATGATTGTACGAGGAAAGCCGATTTACGTCTAAATGCAGTTTTACGTCTGAATGCAGATTTTCGTCTAAACCTTGAAACTCGTTCGTAAAATTGCAGAAGACAGTTTGCAGTTATAAATAGAATCAAAACGTAAATGTAAACTGCAAAGAAACTCGTTCGTAAAAGCGCAGAAGACAGTTTGCAGTTACAAAACGTAATCGTAAACTGTAATGTATGAAAACATCGATTTACGTCTGAATGCAGATTAGGAAAGATCAGCACTTAGAAACTTGTTCGTAAAGGCGCAGAGAGCAGTAGCTATGTAGGAGGTTTGCAGTAATGATAATGTGCTCAAAATAAACGCAAACCAGAGATTTAGAGTGGTTCGGTCAGTCTTGACCTACTCCAGTTTTGGCTTCCTCCACCGACGAGGTCACCGACGTCAACTAGAGGCCTTCCTTCAATAGGCGAAGGCCAACTGCCCTTTTACAGATTCACTCCTTTTGATGGGCTCAGGAGACAACCCTTACAGGACCTTTCTCGCCTCTCTTTACAACTCAAGACTTGAAGAACAGAAAGAGGAGAACTTTAGGACTTTACACAAATTTGAGCTCTTAGAATCACAGAAAAGATCAAGAATTCGGTGTAGGTCTGTATCTTTTCAGTGCTGAATGGGTGGGGTATTTATAGGCCCCAACCCAATTCAAATTTGGAGCTCAAAACGATCAAATCCCGGAATTCCGGGATCAGGCGGTGCCACCTCTTGACTAAGGCGGTTGCACCTCTCTGCTAGAGCTCGAAAACCGAGCTCAGGCGATGCCACCTCTCTGTCAGGGAGGTTGCACCGCCCACTCTAGCTCGAAGGCTAAGCTCAGGCGGTGCCACCTCTCTGTCATGGAGGTTGCACCACCCAGTCTAGCTCGAAGACTTAGCTCAGGCGGTGCCACCTCCTGGTTGGGGAGGTTGCACCGCCCAGTCTCGCTGGGAGGCTTAGCCCAGGCGGTGCCACCTCCTGGCCTAGGCGGTTGCACCTCCTAGTGCAATCAGGGTCCGAATGGTTAGCTCCATTCGGCCCAATTTCAGTCTTTCAGGGGCCCAATTGCCCCAAGATTAAGCTAATGGGATCACCTCCCATTTTCCAACTTAATCAACGTGCTAACTACGATTAGATCTAAGACAATTTCTGCAGCTTTGCTTCGATGCGTCAATTGCTTCTTCCGGCGAGTTTCCGGCGAACTTCCGTCGATCATCCGATGAACCCTCGGTGATGCTCCTGCGGACTTCCGGCAAACTCCTGGACTTTGCGATGATCCACTTGGTGAGTTCCGACGAGCTTCGCTTGGCAAGCTTCTGGACTTCTCGGATCTGTTCTCGTAGAACCTCCGACGACCGTCCGAACTTCCGTCGAACTCTCGAACTCCCAACGTGATCATGAACTTGACTCTGGCGCAACTCCTGCTACTTGTCTAACTTTCATCATAGTTAATCCTGCACACTTATCTCAACACATAGATTAAACAACAAATGACAATTGACTTCATCATCAAAATCCGAGATTCAACAGTCATGAGCTTGACATGTCATTTCGTAGGTCATTAGAGACCCAATGAGTTCTTCAAGAGGGAATACTTTAAGGTCTTTGGCCTCTTGAATGGCCGTAACTTTTGGATCCCAACTTTTAGGGAGGGATCTTAAGATTTTAGTTACTAGTTCAAAGTTAGTAAAATCTTTACCAAGAGCTTTGAGTCCATTGATGACATCCGTAAACCGGGTGTACATGTTGTTGAATCTTGGATTTTGATGATGAAACTAATTGATTGTGTTTAAATGTTTGACTACATTTTGAGTGATACAGGTCTACTCGATCAGGATTAGACAATTAACGCAGGAGGAATTGACGTTGCGTCGGAGGAGATCACGTCAGGATATTGGATGGCAGAAGGCTTCGGGCATCGGGCATCGGGCTAAGGAGAGCGAAATTGCGCCAAAGATATCAGGGTTGCGGAGGTCAACCGCCGATTGGGCAACAAGCCTCAAGAGAGGACGATGCACCAAAGAATCGGATGAAGCGCCAACCAATGACGTGCCGGGCAACAGAATGTCAATTTGCGTTATAATAATTGTCTAGATCGGAGTAGAGTGTTTGCTTGTGTGTGCAGGATTAACTACGATAACCAGAAAACACAAAGCGAGAATACCGGAGTCAAGTTCGATGGACGTTTAAGAGTCCGAAGAATCGTCGGAGATGCTGCCAGAACCAACCGAGAAGAAATCGGGAACCTGTCGGAATTTTCGGAAGTTCGCCGAAGAGATCGTCGGAGGTTCACGGAGATCACCGAGAAGGCTCGGCTACTCATTAAAGTCATCACAAGTTCGGGAGCTTGCTAGAAGCCCGTCAGTAGAAAGTTCGTCGGAAAGCTCGCTAGAACAAGACTCGACGTTCGCAGTTGAAAATTTGCTTAGGATGTGTTTTGGTTATGTAGTCCACTTGTAATTAGGATTAGGATTAAGAGATAATCCTATATCCTGGTTAGGGGCCAACTGGGCCCAAAGTCAGAGTTGGTTTAGGCTAAAAATTAAGCTAAACCAGCGAACTAGAGAGCCAAGATTGAAGCCCAACTAGTGGCTGAAAACACTGTAGTCGGGCTGAAAACACTGTAGGCGGTGGCACCGCCTAGCTGGGCGGTGGCACCGCCCAACACCCGAGAGCTGGGCGGTGACACCTCCTGGCTGGGTGCTGGGCGGTGCCACCGCTTGGCTGGGCGGTGGCACCTCCAACAGCGGGAACCCAAAGAGAATTCAAATTTTGAAGCCCAAATTTGAATCCTCTTGAGGCCTATAAATACCCCTCAAATCTCAGCTGAGAGAACAACTTTTTGAGCAGCAAGTATATGAGAGAAAAGCCTTAGAAAAGTGTTAGCTTGTCTTGTTTTCAATTTGCTAGTGTTCACCTCCTTCTTTCTTGTTGAAAATCTGTAAGAGAGTGAACCGCTTGTAAAAGTTGTAAGAGGGGTATTCACCCTTCACTTTCAAGAGATTTGCTAGTGGAAGGTGGAAGCCTCATCGAAGAGGGGCCTCGCAAGTGGATGTAGGTCACTTGACCGAACCACTTTAAAAACGGCGTAATCTCTGGTTTGCATTTCTTATTGTCATTTACATTACTGCAAATCTTCTTACTTGCTTTGTTTCATCATTACCTTTGCTGCGCAACTTTAAGAATACGCTTTCAAGTTAAGCTTTTCAAGTTCCGTTCTT
Organism: Musa acuminata AAA Group; assembly: GCF_036884655.1. NCBI lineage: Eukaryota > Viridiplantae > Streptophyta > Magnoliopsida > Zingiberales > Musaceae > Musa > Musa acuminata. The sequence goes on along the minus strand of NC_088349.1, from coordinate 30,032,890 downwards.
ATCGTACGAAAAAATTGTCGAAATCAACGTTTTAATCCGCTGCACTAATTCACCCCCCCCTCTTAGTGCCGCTCCGATCCTAACAATTGATATCAGAGCCACGGTTTTCTACTTTAGTTTAAAACCCAAATAGAAATGACTCCTTATGGCTTTCAAGAGGGTCACTCTCTCATTCGTCCTCCCTTTTTCAATGGGACGGACTACACTTGTTGGAAAACTCGAATGAGAGTTTTCTTACTTTCTTTGGATTTGAATTTATGGGACATAGTCGAAAATGGATTTGAAATGTCTTCTCTCCCAATGAACCATTGGAATAATTTGGAGAAGAAGATGTTTTCTTTAAATGCAAAGGCTATGAATGCCTTATATTGTGCACTTGACAAAAGTGAATTTAATCGCGTTTCGATGTGTGACTCGGCTTTTGATATTTGGAGAACTCTAGAGGTCACTCATGAAGGCACTAGTCGAGTGAAAGAGTCCAAAATCAATATTCTTGTGCATTCTTACGAACTTTTCCGGATGAAACCAAGTGAGTCCATCGGAGACATGTACACCCGGTTCACGGATGTCATCAATGGACTCAAAGCTCTTGGTAAAAGTTTTTCTAATTTTGAACTAGTCACTAAAATCTTAAGATCCCTTCCAAAAAGTTGGGATCCAAAAGTTACGGCCATTCAAGAGGCCAAGGACCTTAAAACATTCCCTCTCGAAGAACTTATTGGGTCTCTAATGACCTACAAAATAAACAATGTGACAAAAAAGAAACTCGAGAACAACCTTCCAAATGATATGAAGGATTTGGGACATAGAACACATGAAGACCACTCGAGCATAAGCTCAAGTGATGGTGAACTTAAACTACTAATGAAACAAAAATTAAAAAGCAAAAAGAATGGAACTACTTGCTTTGAACGCAAGAAGAACAAAAGTTGGGATGAATTGAGCTCTTCCGAAGACGAGGAGAAAATCAAGAAAGGCGAGGTGGCAAACTATGCCTCACCCTCTTTCAATAATGAGGTAATCAAAATCCCACTAATTTATTTCGATATTACATAATACTTTCTTGAGTTATTTTTAATTTAGTTTAGGATTAATTTTCTTGAAAATTGCATGTGTTATGTTAATGCAGTAAAATGTTAAATATAAATCTAATGCTTATACACCTAGTAAGATTAATCTTATATATGTGCTTGAGAAGCAAGAATTTGTATTTTGACGATTTCCATATTGATTTTCAATGACGATGCATGACTTTTGAATGGAAGGCTTGATGATTTTTTTATGAACCTTATCATTGGTTTTCAAACATGATGTATAGTTTTGACATAAGAACAAAAATTTGAAGCATGCTAATATAAAGTCAATCATATAAAGTAAAACTAAAGAAATTTTAAATATCTATAAGAATCATTCAAAATTATGTTCAATAAGACCTTACTTGATGTTGTAATGAAACCATTGAAAGTTTTGATGCTATGATTTGATGATTTTATGCATGAGATTGTAAAGTTATACATGATGATTTTTATGATTTATTGGTCTTGATGGTTTTTATGATAAAATTCATTTTTCGATCCTAAATGTTGATGCACATTTTTATCTAGCATAAATGACATGAATTTAAATAACTAAAAAGAGAAAAGCATTGTTCTTGAAAATTATTTTTCTCTATCTTGTTGATTTATATGAATCCCTTGAAAATGATTTTGGTTTGATGATTTGAATTAGAAATGAGTTATATCAAAATCATGATATTGATTTGACAAAATTGAATGAGTTGAAAACAAATAATGATTTTTCTCTTGAATACAACTTGTAATATTTTTACATATATATTTTCATCTTGATTTCTCGATATTTGATACATGAAATTTTTCCATGAATCAAAATTCTTTCATGATGTGATTCTTCTTGGTATTCACTAAAAATGATACATTCAAATTAACCTACTCTACTTGACATCTTGATAATTTATGACTTGAATATCATGTATAATATGCTCATAATGATGATTGAGTTATGTATGAAAAATGGAAGATATAGTTTTGAAATTTTGCATGTTCGAATTTGAAAATATTTGATATGCATGAAAATATTAAACATTTTGAAACCATGTTTTAGTGTTATGCTTAATGATCATGCTTAATAAATTTCGAAATTATGGATGATGAATCTTTTACGATTTATGGATCATTGATTTTTACCATAATGAAAGTACCTTATTGATTTTTGTTGTAATAAATCTTACTCTTTCGGTTTTAAACATGATAAATGTTTTTATTTGGTATAAATGAAACAAAATCATATGTTTTGAAATAATCGAAAAGAGGATAACATTCTTGAAAATTATTTTGCTCAATCTTATTGATTTTGATGAATCCATTTGTATCATTTTTGTGAATCTCATGGATTTTGATAATGATTTTGATGATTTAAATTTGAATAATTTTTTTATTGAAATCATGATCTTGATCTCTTGAAATTCATAACATGAAATCCTTTATGAATCAACATTTTCTTTTCTATTTAAAAGAAGATTTGTCGAAATGTTTCATAATCTTTTAGTATTCATAATCTTGACAATTATGTATTGAAACTTTATGTAAACCAAGAATGTTCATCATGATTCTCTCTTTGAATATTTAAAGAGGAGAATTTTCTAGATGGTTCATGATTTTGATGATTGAATATTTGATATGCATGAATTGAGACCTTGCTCTCCTACCACTCTTTTTGCTATTCACCGAAGACTAATTCTAATAAACCATGATATACTATATGAATTTTATTGTATTCATGAAGTAAGATCTCATCACTAATTTTTGTTTATATTCCTTCATGTGATGATATGAATGTATGAAACACTTATGATATGATTTTTTATACAATTCCATGTATTCGTGAAATATTAATCTCATCACCCAATTAATTCCTCTTGATACTCCTAATGTGATGAAGTGAAATTATGCATGAAATACAAATGGGGATAAGTTTTTGGTAGGATATAATTTGACAAATTGATACCATCATGATATGAAACATTTATGATTTGCAATGATATATGCAATACTTGTGCTTTCTAATTATGATGTGATGTATTACATATGATGTAAATCATGATTTAAAATACTATGAGTTGTTGCTAAAATGATGTATTATAAATATTGATTTAATGTTTTGTATCATGAATACTCTAAATGATGAATATTTGGTATCATGATCAAAATGTTGACAAATAGTTAAAAATTTTAGTATCATGTATGATATCCTTATAATGTTGATCGATTTATTCAATATCATGCATGAATGAATATAAGGTTTTTGAAAATGTGCATATTCTAATTTAAAAATATGATGATGCACAATTAAGATTGATACTTACCTTTGTCATAATTGATGTAATGGGTCTTCCCTTCTTTTTGACAATGACAAAGGGGGAGATAGCTTGCTTGCACAAGTCAAGAAGATGCAAAAACTTGATTGCTTGCTTGCCTATCTTAAGTAGCAAAGATTGCTAACTTGCTTATTTCAAGAAGCAAAAGTTGTCTTCTTGAACATCATTATCTTGCCCATCTCAAGAAGCAAGACTTGCAACCTGCACATTGCAATAGGAAGTAAGAATCGATAGCTTACACACTTCAACAAGAAAGCTATCTTGTATTTGCTTTTCAAATTTTTACTAGCTTGTATGTTACAAAACTTGCTCACTTTTTCAAATACTTTGCTAGCTTGCACTTTGTAAAGGAAGCAAAAATAACACTTCTCAAAAGAGAAGAAAAACTTACTGTCTTGAACATCTTTAATATGCTAGCTAGCATGATGTACAATTTGCTATTTTGAATATTACAAAGAAATACTATCATGCACATTGCAAAGAAAAGCAAAGTGCAATCGTGCACAAGAAGCAAGTGTTGAATTGCCATGATTGAACTTAAAAATCTTGCTATACTTTTGTGCTTATATGTTGTGATGAAAATCTCGCTTTATGTTGCAAAAACTTGCATATCTTTTAAAATAGCTAGAGCTACTTCTCCTTTTTGTTGATGACATAGGGGGAGAAGTATATTGATGACTTCATGCATTGAATTAAATATTTTATATTTGCATGATAGTTTAAATGTTTTTCATAACATGTGATGAATGTTACTTGGATTTGGGATAATCCAAGTGTTCTATCAATGGCATATTGATAGTGCTAGTCATAAGTGCCCAGCAAGCCAATCACGTGAGTGATGGCACGTGTGACTTGATACAGAATCTTTTTGCTTATTATATTTTGGCGTATATCACTTTATAACTATTGCATAAATGCATATGTATTGTGATGTCCTTGGATTTGTGCAATGGGAATCGGATCGTGATGAGATCACGATAATGAGATCGATTCACCTTTAAACACATATCCTAAATAATCCCGGTCATAGGTTACTCGAGAAGGACATCGTGATAACCGGATAGACTGGTGTGCTGTATACCCGTCCATATGATGGATGCAGCTGGTCTCATAGCTGCTCGTGTAGGGACACTAGGGATACAGTACAGGTGCTCATTAGAGAATGAGTTCACTGATTGATCCGCTTACGGAATGCTGGATGGTTGATGATGCCTTATTGTCAGACAACGATTCCGTAGTCCTAGTGGTGTATCTGGTTCTTAGACTTGAGACACCAAGGATGTCCTGTATGAGTGCTCCACTCTTTGATACCAGACTTATAGGTTTGGCTGTTCCCAGATCTAGTACAGCTGGTCATTGGGAGTGGTAGTCGACCTTACGAGGGCTATTGAGTGTCGATAGAGGATCATCCACTCTCGGTATCATGAGAGGAATATCCCATGTGTTCTTGCTCAGACAAATCCCTGGCCAGGGTCATTCGGGTTGAGAGAGAAAGAGTTCTCCGGGAGAATCCGATTAGAGCGAGACTCGAGTAGAAACCGTATGGGTCTGACAGCACCATGCTCGATATACGGTCTCTGGGATATTAGATGGATGAGGGACTATAGGTACATGGTAACTGAGGACAGACAGGTCCAATAGATTGGATTCCCCTGTATCGTCTGGGGACTACGGCGTAGTGGCCTAGTACTTCCGTAGTCGATGAGTCGAGTGAATTATTACAGAGATAATAATTCACTGAGTTAGAAGGAGTTCTGACAGGTATGACTCACGGCCAGCTCGATATTGGGCCTAGAGGGTCACACACATATGGTAGGCATTGCGATGAGTAGAGGTTCGGATATGAGATATCCGACGGAGCCCTTGTCTTATTGGATGCAGATCCAATACCCACTAGGGAAAGGACCCATTAGGGTTTTGACACGGGATCTCTATAAATAGGAGGGATTCACAGCCTCATAGGCTAGAGTCTTTGCTTGCCCTTCCTATTCTCCTCTCCCTCTCCACCTCATAGTAGGCTTGGAGTTTTGAGGAGCGTCGTCACAACCCTGCTGTGTGGATCACCGCTAGAGAGGAGGACGCTTGACCTCCTTCACCCTCTCCTAAGGATCTGCAAGGAAACAGGGATATACGATCTCCCTAGGTAACACAATCTCTATACGCAGTTTTTGTGTTTTTGCGGATTTTGCGCACCAATCTTCGCACGACGATGAACATCTTTTTGGGAATCGGGGATTTTTGTTTTCTTGTTCTTCCGCTCCGCATGTGATGTCGCCCCCATTGATTTCCCAACAGTGGTATCAGAGCCAGGTTGTTCGTGCGAATGATTGGTTTTTGAACTGCGTGTGTTGTGTTTAGGAAGAATATTGACGTCAAAATCGTTGACGCAAAAGCAAGGAAGGGCAGCAACAGTTGCTGCCCTCGATCTGCATGCCTGCAGCCAGCCGCAACCGCAGCCAGGCAACACAGCGCCAGCGCATGCGCAAGCGCTGTGCCTGCAGCAGCCGGCCGGCGGTCTGCTTGCAGTAGGCTTGCGGCCGGCGGGGCTGGGAGCCCGCTCGGTAGAAGCGCCTGCGGCCACTGAGCCCGCGGGCAGAGGCGCCGCGGGGCAGCAGCGCGGGCTGAGGCACCACAGGGCAGCGGCGCCTGTGGCCGCTGCTCCCACGGGCAAAAACCCCGCAGGGGCGGCCGCCAGCGAGACAGCACCACCTGCGGGCGCTGACTCGCGGGCAGAACCGCCCGCGGAGGCGGCGGCGCCCGAAGAGGGCGCCCACCCGCAGCGGCATCGCTGCCAGCGGGCGTGCCGCCTGCAGGCGAGGGCAGTGCCCTCGCCCCGCCGCACAGGCCGCCGCCGGCAGGGTGGCGGCGGCGGCGCAGCAACGAAAAGGGGAAAGGGTATTAGGGTTTTCTGCGCAAAAGACAGTTTTGCCCCTCGGAATTTGAGAAATTCCAGTTTCTGTCTTTTGTCCAAATTACGAAAATACCCTTAGGAATTGAGAAATTCCCTATATATCCCTGATTTCAGAAAATATTAATTAATTAAAAGGTTTAGTTGATTATTATTTTTATTATTATCTAGTAGTCCTACATGATGATGATTATTTATACATGTGATGTATGATGAGTGGACGGATGATCATGGACCGTGTGATGTGTGTACTTGTGATTATTCTTATTGAGGTCTGCGAACCTCCATTATATTTCTCGTTTATTGTCGGGCCTGCGTGCCTATGATTAAGTTGTAATCACATGAGGAGGCGCAGCGGGAGCGTGGAAGCCATAGCGGGACCCACGAGACGGACGATCGTGATGCATGGAGATGCATCAAGATGTCGACGGAACCAACGAGGACGAGATGGACGATCACAAGGCATGGAGATGCACCGTTGCACACATAGATCTTGATGTGAGTGATTAGGCCTACTGGCTCGGGCCTAATCATATTAGGTTGTGGTCCATGATCATCTGGTGTGATTGCTTATACACATACTAGATATGTATATATATTTGCATGCGATGTAGATATATATTAAATATGTATATGTGTGACATGTCATATAAGGAGACCAAATCATAGAAACATCTCTCGATAATATTAAGTCGGTAAACGTGAGGCAATTAGATTGACCCACGTGGCCTTCCATCGTTATGAGTAGGAACCGAATCCCGGTGTAGGTTGAGTTGGTCGAGTCCCTCGAGACTCACCTATATCGCGATTCGCTATCTTGCTTACGACATAGAGATGTCACCGGTGACCTGAGGGCATGATATGCTTGGTCGAGTCCCTCGAGGGTATATCATCAAATCAGACTCATCTTGTAACGAAGGTGTTGACTTAACCGAGCATCATGGTTGGTCGAGTCCCTCGAGGCCATGGTGATTCGGAGGCCGAACAGGACGGGAATCACAAGGAGTTGTGATCGGCAAGAGTTGTCTACCTTTTAGGCTTAGTGTGATTGGTCGAGTCCCTCGAGGTTACACTAAGACGCTGATTGGATCTTGATCCCCACTAGAAGTCTGCCGGAGACTTCCGTTTCACGTGCTGAGGGTGTCGTGTGACTCGTTAGTAAAATAGTGGGAGCATATTAAGATAGAAGTCCATATCTTGATAGTTTATTTCTTGCAAAATCTGCATGTTATTCATTTTTGCTACATCTTTATTTTCAGAAAATGTCGCTTTCAAATCCCTTACGTGGCATACTTGATGTCAACTGCCTCACTGGTCCAAATTATACGGATTGGCTCCGTAACTTGAGAATTGTTCTCACAGCGGAGAAAATCGTGTACGTCCTTGATACAGTGATGCCTACGCCCGAAGAAGGGGCAAGCGAGGATGAGATCGCTCGCTACGTGAAGTACATTGATGACTCCACTCTTGCTCAGTGCTATATGTTGGGCTCTATGACTCCAGAGTTACAGAGACAACATGAAAAGATGGATGCCAGATCCATTCTCCTACATGTCCGTAAATTGTTTGAGGAACAGGGAAGGACTCAACGATATGAGATATCCAAGAACCTTTTCCGCGCTAGGATGACTGAGGGGACACCGGTTCAGAACCATGTCCTAAAGATGATTGAGTGGATAGAGAAACTCACAGGTCTAGGAATGGTCCTAGAGGATAACTTGTGTGTGGACATTGTGCTTCAGTCCCTACCAGATTCCTTTTCACAGTTCATAATGAACTTTAATATGAACAAGCTTGAGGTGACTCTCCCAGAGCTCCTCAATATGTTGAGGGAGGCAGAGATTACTATTAAGAAAGAGAAGCTAGTTCTCTACACTGGTGAGACCAGAAAGAAAAGGAAAGCAGAAAGGTCCCTTAAGAAGGGAAAGGGCAAGGGCAAACAAGGTAAAGCAAAGGTTGCTAAGAAAGACCCAACAAAGGACAAAGGCCAGTGCTTCCACTGTGGTAAAGATGGGCACTGGAAGAGAAACTGCAAAGAGTACCTTGCAGAAAGGGCGAAACAAAAGCTTGATGAAGCTTCAGGTACATTCATGATCAGTCTCCATTTGTCAGACTCTTATGATAACACATGGGTATTAGATACCGGTAGTGCTTATCATATATGTAATTCGTTGCAGGTTCTGGCAAGGCCTAGGAGACTAGAGAGAGGCGAGATGGACCTCAAGATGGGTAATGGAGCAAAAGTTGCTGTATTAGCTGTTGGCGAGGTCGCCCTACATCTGCCTAGTGGAGCTTTTATTGCATTAGATGCATGTTATTTTGTTCCTTCTTTTATCAAAAACATTATCTCCATTTCATGTTTAACAGTTAGTGGATATAAATTTGTTTTTGAGAACAATGGTTGTTCGATATTATTAGATGATAAGATCATCACGAAAGGAACATTGCATAATGGTTTATTTATGTTAGACACCACTCCACATATCATGAATATAAATGTGTCCAAAAGGAAACGAGATGAGTTGAACAGTGCATACCTGTGGCATTGTAGGCTAGGTCACATCCATGAAAGAAGGATTCAAAAGTTGCTAAATGATGGATATCTAGATCCATTCGACTATGTGTCATATGCAACTTGTGAGCCTTGCATTCGTGGAAAACTGACCAACTCTCCATTTAGTGGAACTAGAGAGAGAGCCACTGAGTTGTTGGAACTCATACATAGTGATGTATGTGGACCCATGTCAACTCATGCCATTGGAGGTTACTCCTACTTCATTACATTTACTGATGATTTCTCAAGGTATGGATATGTGTACTTAATGAAGTACAAGTCCGAGGCCTTTGAGAAATTCAGAGAGTATAAGAATGAGGTGGAGAACCAGACTGGAAAGAGTATCAAAACTCTTCGATCAGATCGAGGAGGTGAGAACTTAAGTACAGAGTTTACTCACTTCCTCAAGGACCATGGGATATTATCCCAATGGACACCTCCTTATACACCTCAGCTCAATGGTGTCTCTGAAAGGAGAAATCGTACATTATTAGATATGGTACGGTCCATGATGAGTTTCGCTGACCTACCCATCTCATTCTGGGGATATGCCCTAGAAACCGCAGCTTACCTTCTGAACAGAGTTCCAACTAAGTCGGTGGTGTCTACACCATATGAGATATGGAAAGGGAAGAAGCCTGATCTTAAAGTAGTTAAGATTTGGGGCTGCTCTGCCCATGTTAAAAGACACAACCCCGATAAGTTAGAATCAAGGACAGGGCGATGTAAATTTGTGGGATACCCCAAGGAAACTTGTGGGTATTACTTCTATCATCTCGAGGACCAAAAGGTCTTTGTAGCTAAGAGAGCAGTGTTCCTTGAGAAGGAACACATTCTTGACGGAGACAGTGGGAGAATGATAGAATTGAGCGAGGTTGGAGAACCAAGCTCAAGCACCACTCTACAGCCCGAGTCTGTTCAGGTATCTAATACACAAGTTTCAACTTTACGCAGGTCTGATAGAGTATCCCATCCTCCTGAGAGATATGTGGGACATATTAAAGCAGAGGATGTAGAGGATATTGATCCTCAGACCTACGAGGAGGCTATTATGAGTATAGACTCCGGGAAGTGGAAAGAAGCCATGAATTCTGAGATGGATCCTATGTACTCCAATAAGGTTTGGAACCTAGTTGATGCACCCGAAGGTATTGTACCCATCGGTTGCAAGTGGATCTTTAAGAAAAAGATCGGAGTAGATGGAAAGGTAGAGACCTATAAAGCAAGGCTAGTGGCTAAGGGGTATCGTCAAAGGCAAGGTGTTGACTACGACGAAACTTTCTCACCCGTAGCAATGCTAAAATCCATCAGAATTCTATTGGCTATTGCAGCACACTATGATTATGAGATCTGGCAGATGGATGTGAAAACCGCATTCCTCAACGGGAACCTGGAGGAGGAGGTGTATATGATGCAACCTGAGGGATTCGTGTCCAAGAACTGCCCAGATAAGGTGTGTAGGTTGCTTAGATCCATTTATGGATTAAAGCAAGCTTCCCGAAGTTGGAACATAAGATTTGATGAGGCAATCAGATCTTATGACTTCGTTAAGAACGAAGATGAGCCTTGTGTATACAGAAAGGTAAGTGGGAGCGCTATTAGCTTTTTGGTGTTATATGTGGATGACATCCTCATCATTGGGAATGACATAGGAATGCTATCCACAATAAAGGCTTGGTTATCTAGACACTTCTCCATGAAGGACTTAGGAGAAGCATCTTATATCTTGGGGATTAGAATCTATAGAGATAGACCCAAAAGGATGCTTGGCTTGTCCCAGTCCAGGTACATAGAAACTATTGTCAAAAGGTTTGGCATGGAAAATTCCAAAAGAGGTCTCATACCGATGAGACATGGGATATCGCTTTCTACGAGTATGTCCCCAAAGACTCCAGAAGAAAGGGCGAACATGGATATGATACCTTATGCCTCAGCAATAGGGTCTATCATGTATGCCATGCTATGTACTAGGCCTGATATAGCGCATGCTCTGAGTGTCACGAGCAGGTATCAGGCGGATCCAGGCTTGGAGCACTGGAAAGCAGTAAAGTGTATCCTTAAGTACTTGAGAAGGACTAAGGATCTTTTACTAGTATATGGAGGTAATAGCCTTAAGGTTGAAGGCTACACTGACTCAAGTTTTCAGTCTGATGTCGATGATAGCAAGTCGAATTCAGGGTATGTGTACACCATGAATGGAGGAGCAGTGTGCTGGAAGAGTTCCAAGCAAGATACCACTGCTGACTCGACCACAGAGGCGGAGTACATTGCTGCATCAGATGCAGCAAAGGAGGGAGTCTGGTTGAAGAAGTTCATCACAGATTTGGGAGTCGTGCCGGATAGTGAGGAGCCGATTTCCCTATATTGCGACAACAACGGGGCAATTGCTCAAGCGAAGGAACCTAGGTCTCATCAGAAATCTAAGCATGTTCTGAGGAGGTTCCACCTTATCAGAGAGATCGTGACCCGAGGAGATGTAGCAGTGGAAAGAGTTCCATCCGAAGATAACATTGCAGATCCACTAACAAAGCCATTGTCTCAGATTGTCTTTGAGCGTCATAGGGGTCTGATGGGGATCAGACACATAGGTGATTGGCTTTAGGTCAAGTGGGAGATTGCTAGTCATAAGTGCCCAGCAAGCCAATCACGTGAGTGATGGCACGTGTGACTTGATACAGAATCTTTTTGCTTATTATATTTTGGCGTATATCACTTTATAACTATTGCATAAATGCATATGTATTGTGATGTCCTTGGATTTGTGCAATGGGAATCGGATCGTGATGAGATCACGATAATGAGATCGATTCACCTTTAAACACATATCCTAAATAATCCCGGTCATAGGTTACTCGAGAGGGACATCGTGATAACCGGATAGACTGGTGTGCTGTATACCCGTCCATATGATGGATGCAGCTGGTCTCATAGCTGCTCGTGTAGGGACACTAGGGATACAGTACAGGTGCTCATTGGAGAATGAGTTCACTGATTGATCCGCTTACGGAATGCTGGATGGTTGATGATGCCTTATTGTCAGACAACGATTCCGTAGTCCTAGTGGTGTATCTGGTTCTTAGACTTGAGACACCAAGGATGTCCTGTATGAGTGCTCCACTCTTTGATACCAGACTTATAGGTTTGGCTGTTCCCAGATCTAGTACAACTGGTCATTGGGAGTGGTAGTCGACCTTACGAGGGCTATTGAGTGTCGATAGAGGATCATCCACTCTCGGTATCATGAGAGGAATATCCCATGTGTTCTTGCTCAGACAAATCCCTGGCCAGGGTCATTCGGGTTGAGAGAGAAAGAGTTCTCCGGGAGAATCCGATTAGAGCGAGACTCGAGTAGAAACCGTATGGGTCTGACAGCACCATGCTCGATATACGGTCTCTGGGATATTAGATGGATGAGGGACTATAGGTACATGGTAACTGAGGACAGACAGGTCCAATGGATTGGATTCCCCTGTATCGTCTGGGGACTACGGCGTAGTGGCCTAGTACTTCCGTAGTCGATGAGTCGAGTGAATTATTACAGAGATAATAATTCACTGAGTTAGAAGGAGTTCTGACAGGTATGACTCACGGCCAGCTCGATATTGGGCCTAGAGGGTCACACACATATGGTAGGCATTGCGATGAGTAGAGGTTCGGATATGAGATATCCGACGGAGCCCTTGTCTTATTGGATGCAGATCCAATACCCACTAGGGAAAGGACCCATTAGGGTTTTGACACGGGATCTCTATAAATAGGAGGGATTCACAGCCTCATAGGCTAGAGTCTTTGCTTGCCCTTCCTATTCTCCTCTCCCTCTCCACCTCAGAGTAGGCCTGGAGTTTTGAGGAGCGTCGTCGCAACCCTGCTGTGTGGATCACCGCTAGAGAGGAGGACGCTTGACCTCCTTCACCCTCTCCTAAGGATCTGCAAGGAAACAGGGATATACGATCTCCCTAGGTAACACAATCTCTATACGCAGTTTTGTGTTTTTGCGGATTTTGCGCACCAATCTTCGCACGACGATGAACATCTTTTTGGGAATCGGGGATTTTTTGTTTTCTTGTTCTTCCGCTGCGCATATGATGTCGCCCCCCTTATGATTTCCCAACAGTGGTATCAGAGCCAGGTTGTTCGTGCGAATGATTGGTTTTTGAACTGCGTGTGTTGTGTTTAGGAAGAATATTGACGTCAAAATCGTTGACGCAAAAGCAAGGAAGGGCAGCAACAGTTGCTGCCCTCGATCTGCATGCCTGCAGCCAGCCGCAGCCGCAGCCAGGCAGCACAGCACCGGCGCATGCGCAAGCGCTGTGCTTGCAGCAACCGGCCGGCGGTCTGCTTGCAGCAGGCTTGTGGCCGGCGGGGCTGGCAGCCCGCTCGGTAGAAGCGCCTGCGGCCACTGAGCCCGCGGGCAGAGGCGCCGCGGGGCAGCAGCGCGGGCTGAGGCACCGCAGGGCAGCGGCGCCTGTGGCCGCTGCTCCCACGGGCAAAAACCCCGCAGGGGCGGCCGCCAGCGAGGCAGCACCACCTGCGGGCGCTGACTTGCGGGCAGAACCGCCCGCGGAGGCGGCGGCGCCCGAAGAGGGCGCCCACCCGCAGCGGCATCGCCGCCAGCGGGCGTGCCGCCTGTAGGCGAGGGCAGTGCCCTCGCCCCGCCGCACAGGCCGCCGCCAGCAGGGTGGCGGCGGCGGCGGCGCAGCAGCAAAGGGGAGAAGGGCATTAGGGTTTTCTAGGCAAAAAGACAGTTTTGCCCCCTCGGAATTTGAGAAATTCCAGTTTCTGTCTTTTGTCCAAATTACGAAAATACCCTTAGGAATTGAGAAATTCCCTATATATCCCTGATTTTAGAAAATATTAATTAATTAAAAGGTTTAGTTGATTATTATTTTTATTATTATCTAGTAGTCCTACATGATGATGATACATGTGATGTATGATGAGTGGACGGATGATCATGGACCGTGTGATGTGTGTACTTGTGATTATTATTATTGAGGTCTGCGAACCTCCATTATATTTCTCGTTTATTGTCGGGCCTGCGTTCCTATGATTAAGTTGTAATCACATGAGGAGGCGCAGCGGGAGCGTGGAAGCCATAGCGGGACCCACGAGACGGACGATCGTGATGCATGGAGATGCATCAAGATGTCGACGGAACCGACGAGGACGAGATGGACGATCACAAGGCATGGAGATGCACCGTTGCACACATAGATCTTGATGTGAGTGATTAGGCCTACTGGCTCGGGCCTAATCATATTAGGTTGTGGTCCATGATCATCTGGTGTGATTGCTTATACACATACTAGATATGTATATATATTTGCATGCGATGTAGATACATATTAAATATGTATATGTGTGACATGTCATATTAGGAGACCAAATCATAGAAACATCTCTCGATAATATTAAGTCGGTAAACGTGAGGCAATTAGATTGACCCACGTGGCCTTCCATCGTTATGAGTAGGAACCGAATCCCGGTGTAGGTTGAGTTGGTTGAGTCCCTCGAGACTCACCTATATCGCGATTCGCTATCTTGCTTACGACATAGAGATGTCACCGGTGACCTGAGGGCATGATATGCTTGGTCGAGTCCCTCGAGGGTATATCATCAAATCAGACTCATCTTGTAACGAAGGTGTTGACTTAACCGAGCATCATGGTTGGTCGAGTCCCTCGAGGCCATGGTGATTCGGAGGCCGAACAGGACGGGAATCACAAGGAGTTGTGATCGGCAAGAGTTGTCTACCTTTTAGGCTTAGTGTGATTGGTCGAGTCCCTCGAGGTTATACTAAGACGCTGATTGGATCCTGATCCCCACTAGAAGTCTGCCGGAGACTTCCGTTTCACGTGCTGAGGGTGTCGCGTGACTCGTTAGTAAAATAGTGGGAGCATATTAAGATAGAAGTCCATATCTTGATAGTTTATTTCTTGCAAAATCTGCATGTTATTCATTTTTGCTACATCTTTATTTTCAGAAAATGTCGCTTTCAAATCCCTTACGTGGCATACTTGATGTCAACCGCCTCACTGGTCCAAATTATACGGATTGGCTCCGTAACTTGAGAATTGTTCTCACAGCGGAGAAAATCGTGTACGTCCTTGATACAGTGATGCCTACGCCCGAAGAAGGGGCAAGCGAGGATGAGATCGCTCGCTACGTGAAGTACATTGATGACTCCACTCTTGCTCAGTGCTATATGTTGGGCTCTATGACTCCAGAGTTACAGAGACAACATGAAAAGATGGATGCCAGATCCATTCTCCTACAAGTCCGAAATTGTTTGAGGAACAGGGAAGGACTCAACGATATGAGATATCCAAGAGCCTTTTCCGCGCTAGGATGACTGAGGGGACACCGGTTCAGAACCATGTCCTAAAGATGATTGAGTGGATAGAGAAACTCACAGGTCTAGGAATGGTCCTAGAGGATAACTTGTGTGTGGACATTGTGCTTCAGTCCCTACCAGATTCCTTTTCACAGTTCATAATGAACTTTAATATGAACAAGCTTGATGTGACTCTCCCAGAGCTCCTCAATATGTTGAGGGAGGCAGAGAGTACTATTAAGAAAGAGAAGCCAGTTCTCTACACTGGTGAGACCAGAAAGAAAAGGAAAGCAGAAAGGTCCCTTAAGAAGGGAAAGGGCAAGGGCAAACAAGGTAAAGCAAAGGTTGCTAAGAAAGACCCAACAAAGGACAAAGGCCAGTGCTTCCACTGTAGTAAAGATGGGCACTGGTAGAGGAACTACAAAGAGTACCTTGTAGAAAGGGTGAAATAGAAGCTTGGAGAAGCTTCAGGTATATTCATGATCAATCTTCAATTGGCAGATTTTTGTGATAATGCATTGGTATTGGATACCAATATTGCTTATCACATCTACAATTTATTGTAAATTCTAGCAAAGCCGAGGGGAGATTGACGAGAGGAATATTGCATAAAGGTTTGTTTATGCAAGACACTACTCCACATATCATGAATGTAAGTGTCTAAGAGGAAACGAGATGAGGTGAACAGTGTATACCTATGGCATTGTAGGCTAGGTCACATCCATGAAAGAAGGATTCAAAAGTTGCTAAATAATGGATATCTAGATCCATTCGACTATGTGTCATATGCAACTTGCGAGCCTTGCCTTCGTGAAAAACTGACCAACTCTCCATTTAGTGGAACTGGAGAGAGAGCCACTGAGTTGTTGGAACTCATACATAGTGATGTATGTGGACCCATGTCAACTCATGCCATTGGAGGTTACTCCTACTTCATTATATTTACTGATGATTTCTCAAGGTATGGATATGTGTACTTAATGAAGTACAAGTCCGAGGCTTTTGAGAAATTCAGAAAGTATAAGAATGAGGTGGAGAACCAGATTGGAAAGAGTATCAAAACTCTTCGATCAGATCGAGGAGGTGAGTACTTAAGTACAGAGTTTACTCAGTTCCTCAAGGACCATGGGATATTATCCCAATGGACACCTCCTTATACACCTCAGCTCAATGGTGTCTTTGGAAGGAGGAATCGTACGCTATTAGATATGGTACGGTCCATGATGAGTTTCGCTGACCTACCCATCTTATTCTAGGGATATGCCCTAGAGACCGCAGCTTACCTTCTGAACAGAGTTCCAACTAAGTCGGTAGTGTCTACACCATATGAGATATGGAAAGGGAAGAAGCCTGATCTTAAGGTTGTTAAGATTTGGGGCTGCCCTACCCACGTTAAAAGACACAACCCTGATAAGTTAGAATCAAGGACAGAGCGATGCAAATTTGTGGGACACCCCAAGGAAACTTGTGGGTATTACTTCTATCATCCCGAGGACAAAAAGGTCTTTATAGCTAAGAGAGCAGTGTTCCTTGAGAAGGAACACATTCTTGACGGAGACAGTGGGAGAATGATAGAATTGAGCGAGGTTGGAGAACCAAGCTCAAGCACCACTCTACAGCCCGAGTCTGTTCAGGTATCTAATACACAAGTTTCAACTTTACGCAGGTCTGATAGAGTATCCCATCCTTCTGAGAGATATGTGGGACATATTAGAGCAGAGGATGTAGAGGATATTGATCCTCAGACCTACGAGGAGGCTATTATGAGTATAGACTCCGGGAAGTGGAAAGAAGCCATGAATTCTGAGATGGATTCTATGTACTCCAATAAGGTTTGGAACCTAGTTGATGCACCCGAAGGTATTGTACCCATCGGTTGTAAGTGGATCTTTAAGAAAAAGATCGGAGTAGATGGAAAGGTAGAGACCTATAAAGCAAGGCTAGTGGCTAAGGGGTATCGT
Organism: Musa acuminata AAA Group; assembly: GCF_036884655.1. Classification (NCBI taxonomy): domain Eukaryota; kingdom Viridiplantae; phylum Streptophyta; class Magnoliopsida; order Zingiberales; family Musaceae; genus Musa; species Musa acuminata. The sequence goes on along the minus strand of NC_088349.1, from coordinate 30,015,739 downwards.
CAAAAGCAAGGTGTTGACTACGACGAAACTTTCTCACCCGTAGCAATGCTAAAATCCATCAGAATTCTATTGGCTATTGCAGCACACTATGATTATGAGATCTGGCAGATGGATGTGAAAACCGCATTCCTCAACGGGAACCTGGAGGAGGAGGTGTATATGATGCAACCTGAGGGATTCGTGTCCAAGAACTGCCCAGATAAGGTGTATAGGTTGCTTAGATCCATTTATGGACTAAAGCAAGCTTCCCGAAGTTGGAACATAAGATTTGATGTGGCAATCAGATCTTATGACTTCGTTAAGAACGAAGATGAGCCTTGTGTATACAGAAAGGTAAGCGGGAGCGCTATTAGCTTTTAGGTGTTATATGTGGATGACATCCTCATCATTGGGAATGACATAGAATGCCATCCACAATAAAGGCTTGGTTATCTAGACACTTCTCCATGAAGGACTTAGGAGAAGCATCTTATATCTTGGGGATTAGAATCTATAGAGATAGATCCAAAAGGATGCTTGGCTTGTCCCAGTCCAGGTACATAGAAACTATTGTCAAAAGGTTTGGCATGGAAAATTCCAAAAGAGGTCTCATACCGATGAGACATGGGATATCGCTTTCTACGAGTATGTCCCCAAAGACTCCAGAAGAAAGGGCGAACATGGATATGATACCTTATGCCTCAGCAATAAGGTCTATCATGTATGCCATGCTATGTACTAGGCCTGATATAGCGCATGCTCTGAGTGTCACGAGCAGGTATCAGGCGGATCCAGGCTTGGAGCACTGGAAAGCAGTAAAGTGTATCCTTAAGTACTTGAGAAGGACTAAGGATCTTTTACTAGTATATGGAGGTAATAGCCTTAAGGTTGAAGGCTACACTGACTCAAGTTTTCAGTCTGATGTCGATGATAGCAAGTCGAATTCAGGGTATGTGTACACCTTGAATGGAGGAGCAGTGTGCTGGAAGAGTTCCAAGCAAGATACCACTGCTGACTCGACCACAGAGGCGGAGTACGTTGCTGCATCAGATGCAGCAAAGGAGGGAGTCTGGTTGAAGAAGTTCATCACAGATTTGGGAGTCGTGCCGGATAGTGAGGAGCCGATTTCCCTATATTGCGACAACAACGGGGCAATTGCTCAAGCGAAGGAACCTAGGTCTCATCAGAAATCTAAGCATATTCTGAGGAGGTTCCACCTTATCAGAGAGATCGTGACCCGAGGAGATGTAGTAGTGGAAAGAGTTCCATCCGAAGATAACATTGCAGATCCACTAACAAAGCCATTGTCTCAGATTGTCTTTGAGCGTCACAGGGGTCTGATGGGGATCAGACACATAGGTGATTGGCTTTAGGTCAAGTGGGAGATTGCTAGCCATAAGTGCCCAGCAAGCCAATCACGTGAGTGATGGCACGTGTGACTTGATACAGAATCTTTTTGCTTATTATATTTTGGCGTATATCACTTTATAACTATTGCATAAATGCATATGTATTGTGATGTCCTTGGATTTGTGCAATGGGAATCGGATCGTGATGAGATCACGATAATGAGATCGATTCACCTTTAAACACATATCCTAAATAATCCCGGTCATAGGTTACTCGAGAGGGACATCGTGATAACCGGATAGACTGGTGTGCTGTATACCCGTCCATATGATGGATGCAGCTGGTCTCATAGCTGCTCGTGTAGGGACACTAGGGATACAGTACAGGTGCTCATTGGAGAATGAGTTCACTGATTGATCCGCTTACGGAATGCTGGATGGTTGATGATGCCTTATTGTCAGACAACGATTCCGTAGTCCTAGTGGTGTATCTGGTTCTTAGACTTGAGACACCAAGGATGTCCTGTATGAGTGCTCCACTCTTTGATACCAGACTTATAGGTTTGGCTGTTCCCAGATCTAGTACAGCTGGTCATTGGGAGTGGTAGTCGACCTTACGAGGGCTATTGAGTGTCGATAGAGGATCATCCACTCTCGGTATCATGAGAGGAATATCCCATGTGTTCTTGCTCAGACAAATCCCTGGCCAGGGTCATTCGGGTTGAGAGAGAAAGAGTTCTCCGGGAGAATCCGATTAGAGCGAGACTCGAGTAGAAACCGTATGGGTCTGACAGCACCATGCTCGATATACGGTCTCTGGGATATTAGATGGATGAGGGACTATAGGTACATGGTAACTGAGGACAGACAGGTCCAATGGATTGGATTCCCCTGTATCGTCTGGGGACTACGGCGTAGTGGCCTAGTACTTCCGTAGTCGATGAGTCGAGTGAATTATTACAGAGATAATAATTCACTGAGTTAGAAGGAGTTCTGACAGGTATGACTCACGGCCAGCTCGATATTGGGCCTAGAGGGTCACACACATATGGTAGGCATTGCGATGAGTAGAGGTTCGGATATGAGATATCCGACGGAGCCCTTGTCTTATTGGATGCAGATCCAATACCCACTAGGGAAAGGACCCATTAGGGTTTTGACACGGGATCTCTATAAATAGGAGGGATTCACAGCCTCATAGGCTAGAGTCTTTGCTTGCCCTTCCTATTCCCCTCTCCCTCTCCACCTCAGAGTAGGCCTGGAGTTTTGAGGAGCGTCGTCGCAACCCTGCTGTGTGGATCACCGCTAGAGAGGAGGACGCTTGACCTCCTTCACCCTCTCCTAAGGATCTGCAAGGAAACAGGGATATACGATCTCCCTAGGTAACACAATCTCTATACGCAGTTTTGTGTTTTTGCGGATTTTGCGCACCAATCTTCGCACGACGATGAACATCTTTTTGGGAATCGGGGATTTTTGTTTTCTTGTTCTTCCGCTGCGCATATGATGTCGCCCCCCTATGATTTCCCAACAATGTCAACCGCCTCACTGGTCCAAATTATACGGATTGGCTCCGTAACTTGAGAATTGTTCTCACAGCGGAGAAAATCGTGTACATCCTTGATACAGTGATGCCTACGCCCGAAGAAGGGGCAAGCGACGATGAGATCGCTCGCTACGTGAAGTACATTGATGACTCCACTCTTGCTCAGTGCTATATGTTGGGCTCTATGACTCCTGAGTTATAGAGACAACATGAAAAGATGGATGCCAGATCTATTCTCCTACATGTCCCCAAATTGTTTAAGGAATAGGGAAGGACTTAGCGATATGAGATATCCAAGAGCCTCTTCCGCGCTAGGATGACTGAGGGGACACCGGTTCAGAACTATGTCCTAAAAATGATTGAGTAGATAGAGAAACTCACAGGTCTAGGAATGGTCCTAGAGGATAACTTGTGTGTGGACATTGTGCTTCAGTCCCTACCAGACTCCTTTTCAAAGTTCATAATGAATTTTAATATGAACAAGCTTGAGGTGACTCTCCTAGAGCTCCTCAATATGTTGAGGGAGACAGAGAGTACTATTAAGAAAGAGAAGCCAGTTCTCTATACTAGTGAGACCAGAAAGAAAAGAAAAGCAGAATGGTCCCTTAAGAAGGGAAAGGGCAAGGGCAAATCAGGTAAAGCAAAGGTTGCTAAGAAAGACCCAGCAAAGGACAATGGCTAGTGCTTCCACAATGGTAAAGATGGGCACTGGAAGAGAAACTACAAAGAGTACCTTGCAGAAAGGGCGAAATAGAAGCTTGGAGAAGCTTCAGGTACATTCATGATCAATCTCCAATTGGCAGATTTTTGTGATAGTGCATTGGTATTGGATACTAGTATTGCTTATTACATCTACAATTTATTATAAATTCTAGCAAAGCTGAGGGGAGATTGACGAGAGGAATATTGCATAAAGGTTTGTTTATGCAAGACACTACTCCACATATCATGAATGTAAGTGTCTAAGAGGAAACGAGATGAGGTGAACAGTGCATACCTATGGCATTGTAGGCTAGGTCATATCCATGAGGGAAAGATTCAAAAGTTACTAAATGATGGATATCTAGATCCATTCGACTATGTGTCATATGCAACTTGTGAGCCTTGCATTCGTGGAAAACTAACCAACTCTCCATTTAGTGGAACTGGAGAGAGAGCCACTGAGTTGTTGGAACTCATACATAGTGACGGATGTGGACCCATGTCAACTCATGCCATTGGAGGTTACTCCTACTTCATTACATTTACTGATGATTTCTCAAGGTATGGATATGTGTACTTAATGAAGTACAAGTCCGAGGCCTTTGAGAAATTCAGAGAGTATAAGAATGAGGTAGAGTACCAGACTGGAAAGAGTATCAAAACTCTTCGATCAGATCGAGGAGGTGAGTACTTAAGTACAGAATTTACTCAGTTCCTCAAGGACCATGGGATATTATCCCAATGGACACCTCCTTATACACCTCAGCTCAATGGTGTTTTTGAAAGGAGAAATCGTACGCTATTAGATATGGTACGGTCCATGATGAGTTTCGCTGACCTACCCATCTTATTCTGGGGATATGCCCTAGAAACCACAGCTTACTTTCTGAACAGAGTTCCAACTAAGTCGGTAGTGTCTACAACATATGAGATATGGAAAGTGAAGAAGCCTGATCTTAAGGTTGTTAAGATTTGGGGTTGCCCTACCCACGTTAAAAGACACAACCCCGATAAGTTAGAATCAAGGACAGAGCGATGCAAATTTGTGGAATACCCCAAGGAAACTTGTGGGTATTATTTCTATCATCTCGAGGACCAAAAGGTCTTTGTAGCTAAGAGAGTAGTGTTCCTTGAGAAGGAACACATTCTTGGTGGAGACAATGGGAGAATGATAGAGTTGAGCGAGGTTGGAGAACCAAGCTCATGCACCACTCTACAGCCCGAGTCTGTTCAGGTACCTAATACACAAATTTTAACTTTACGCAGGTCTGAAAGAGTATCCCATCCTCCTGAGACATATGTGGGACATATAAGAGGAGAGGATGTTGAGGATATTGATCCTCAGACCTACGAGGAGGCTATTATGAGTATAGACTCCGGGAAGTGGCAAGAAGCCATGAATTCTGAGATGGATTCTATGTACTCCAATAAGGTTTAGAACCTAGTTGATGCGCCCGAATGTATTGTACCCATCGATTGAAAGTGGATCTTTAAGAAAAAGATCGGAGTAGATGGAAAGGTAGAGACCTATAAAGTAAGGCTAGTGGCTAAGGGGTATCGTCAAAGGCAAGGTGTTGACTACGATGAAACCTTCTCACTCGTAGCAATGCTAAAATCCATCAGAATTCTATTAGCTATTGCAGCACACTATGATTATTAGATCTAGCAGAAGGAAGTGAAAACCGCATTCCTCAATGGGAACCTTAAGGAGGAGGTGTATATGATACAACATGAGGGATTCGTGTCCAAGAACTGCCCAGATAAGGTGTGTAGGTTGCTTAGATCCATTTATGGACTAAAGCAAGCTTCCCGAAGTTGGAACATAAGATTTAATGAGGTAATCAGATCTTATGACTCCGTTAAGAACAAAGATGAGCCTTGTGTGTACAGGAAGGTAAGTGGGAGCGTTATCACCTTTTTGGTGTTATATGTGGATGACATCCTGATCATTAGGAATGACGTAGGAATGCTATCCACAGTAAAGGCTTGGTTATCTAGACACTTCTCCTTGAAGGACTTAGGGGAAGCATCCTATATCTTGGGGATTAGAATCTATAGAGATAGATCCAAGAGGATGCTTGGCTTGTCCCAGTCCAGGTACATAGAAACCATTGTCAAAAGGTTTGGCATGGAAAATTCTAAGAGATGTCTCATACCGATGAGACATGGGATATCGCTTTCTACGAGTATGTCCCCAAAGACTCCAAAAGAAAGGGCGAACATGAATATGATACCTTATGCCTCAGCAATAGGGTCTATCATGTATGTCATGCTATGTACTAGGCCTGATATAGCGCATGCTCTAAGTGTCACGAGCAGGTATCAGGCGGATCCAGGCTTAGAGCACTAGAAAGCAGTAAAGTGTATCCTTAAGTACTTGAGAAGGACTAAGGATCTTTTACCAGTATATGGAGGTAATAGCCTTAAGGTTGAAGGCTACACTGACTCAAGTTTTCAGTCTGATGTCGATGATAGCAAGTCGAATTCAGGGTATGTGTACACCTTGAATGGAGGAGCAATGTATTGGAAGAGTTCCAAGCATGATACCACTGCTGACTCGACCATAGAGGTGGAGTACAATGCTGCATCAGATGCAGCAAAGGAGGGAGTCTGGTTGAAGAAGTTCATTACAGATTTGGGAGTCGTTCCGGATAGCGAGAAGTCAACTTCCTTATATTGCGACAACTATGGGACGATTACTCAAATAAGGGAACGCGGGTCTCATCAGAAGTGTTCTGAGGAGGTTCCAGCTTATCAGAGAGATCGTAACCCGAGGAGATGTAGTAGTGGAAAGTGTTCCATCCGAAGATAACATTGCAGATCCATTGACAAAGCCGTTGTCTCAGATTGTCTATGAGTGTCACAGGGGTCTGATGGAGATCAGACACATAGGTGATTGGCTTTAGGTCAAGTGGGAGATTTCTAGTCATGTGTGCCTAGCAAGCCAATCACATGAGTGATGGCACGTGTGACTTGATACAAAATCTTTTTGCTTATTATATTTTGGCGTATATCACTTTATAACAATTGCATATGTGCATATATGTATATATATATTGTGATGTCCTTGGATTTGTGCAATGGGAATCGGATCGTGATGAGATCACGATAATGAGATCGATTCACCTTTAAACACATATCCTAAATAATCCCGGTCATAGGTTACTCGAGAGGGACATCGTGATAACCGGATAGACTGGTGTGCTGTATACCCGTCCATATGATGGATGCAGCTGGTCTCGTAGCTACTCGTGTAGGGACACTAGGGATATAGTAGATGTGCTCATTGGAGAATGAGTTCACTGATTGATCCGCTTACGGAATGCTGGATGGTTAATGATGCCATATTGTCAAACAGCGATTCTGTAGTCCTAGTGGTGTATCTGGTCCTTAGACTTGAGACACCAAGGATGTCCTGTATGAGTGCTCCACTCTTTGATACCAGACTTATAGGTTTGGCTGTCCCAGATCTAGTACAGCTGGTCATTGGGAGTGGTAGTCGACCTTACGAGGGCTATTGAGTGTCGATAGAGGATCATCCACTCTCGGCGTCATGAGAGGAATATCCCATGTGTTCTCGCTCAGACAAATCCCTAGCCAGGGTCATTCGGGTTGAGAGAGAAAGAGTTCTCCGGGAGAATCCGATTAGAGCGAGACTCGAGTAGAAACCGTATGGGTCTGACAACACCATGCTCGATATACGGTCTCTAGGATATTAGAGGGATGAGGGACTATAGGTACACGGTAACTAAGGATAGACAGGTCCAATGGATTGGATTCCCCTGTATCGTTTGGGGACTACGGCGTAGTGGCCTAGTACGTCTGTAGTCGATGAGTCGAGTGAATTATTACATAGATAATAATTCACTGAGTTAGATGGAGTTCTGACAGGTATGACACACGGCCAGCTCGATATTGGGCCTAGAGGGTCACACACATATGGTAGGCATTGCGATGAGTAGAGGTTCGGATATGAGATATCCGACGGAGCCCTTGTCTTATTGGATGCAGATCCAATACCCACTAGGGGAGGACCCATTAGGGTTTGACAGGGGACCTCTATAAATAGAAGGGATTCAGAGCCTCATAGGCTAGAGCCTTTGCTTGCCTTTCCTATTCTCCTCTCTCTCTCTACCTCAGTGCAGGCCTGGAGTTTTGAGGAGCGTCGTCGCAACCCTACTGTGTGGATCACCGCTAGAGAGGAGTACGCTTGACCTCCTTCACCCTCTCCTAAGGATCTGCAAGAAAACAGGGATATACGATCTCCCTAGGTAACATAATCTACTCTATACGCAGTTTTAAGTTTCGCGGACTTTGCGCACCAATCTTCGCACGATGACGAACATCTTTTTGGGAATCGGGGATTTTGTTTTCTTGTTCTTCCGCTGTGCATATGATGTCGCCCCCAAGATTTCCCAACAAAGATATCATCAGCTGAGCAGCAAAAACGGTTAACAAAACTTCTTGGATTTGATTATGAAATAACTTACACAAAGGGGAAAGAGAATGTTCTTGCAGATGCGCTTTCGCAACTACCCGAGCAAGTTGAAGTTTCGATCTTTCACTTTCGACCAGCGATTTTCTTAAGGATATTAAGATGGAATGGTAGGAAGATTCAGAGACTAGTAAGATTATAAAAAAATTGGAGGAAGCACCAAGCCCCATGGCTCATTACAATTGGGACTCAAAAGAATTACACTATAAGGGACGCATTGTGCATATGATAAATTCTACTTGCATCTTCACGAGCAAATTTTGGACAAAGTTATTCCATATGCAGGGTACTAAATTGAAAACGAGAATGGCATATCACCCACAAACCGACGGCCAGACGAAAGTTGTAAATAGGTGCTTGGAGACAACCCAAAGCCCCCCACCAAATATTACTACCCAAGGAGAACTTCAGACTCAGCCAAGTGCCATTATTGATCGATGGATCGCGACTCGACGATGATGATCCACTACGGAATTGCTAATATAGTGGGCAAACCTACTAATATAAGATGCCACTTGGGAGAACTATGATGACTTGAATATCAAATTCCCAAAATTCATGAATCGTCAGCCTCGAGGACAAGGCTGATTTGAAGAGGGCGGATTTGTTAGGACTCTAGCTAGGAGAGTCCTAATTGAGAGGGACATTCATGTAAAACCTACTTAAGCCGACCCCTATTAAAGAGGTGAAGTGGCCGGCTAGAGTTAGGAGGTTATTTCTTAGAGAAGAATAACGAGTTGTAAAGAAGTAGGAGTCTTGAGTAGGAGTCCTATTAGGAGTTGGTTAGAAGTAGGAGTCTTAAGTAAGAGTCCTATTAGGAGTTATGGTTTAGAAGCCCTATAAATAGTCATGTATTCCACTTCTTTTCATAAGTAATAGATGAATCTTTTTTGTAGCCTTTGAGCAGCAACTTGGAGGGAGGAACCCCTATAGAGTTCCAAGGAGGTCGATCCCCTAAAGAGATCAACCCCAAGCTTAGAATCTGCAAGGGTTCTAACAATATGTCTCTGTGGCACTCCTCGGAGTCTACCTCCATTCTAACTGATGCTTGATTTTGGGTAGCATGGTCCCTCTAGAATCGTTGTCGCTTCCTCGCCCTTTTCAAACCCCTGCTTCAACACCTTTGTGTTCTCTAACTAGCTCCCTTTGGTCGATGAAAAGATAGACTGCAACTCCTATGCATGGCCTCTGCTATCGCATTATAGGGTTTGCACAGATTCTGTTCTCCTTAGCTTTCTTGGTAGCAACGTTCGCTTACTCGATCTTGTTCTTTGACTTGTCGGGCTCCCTTAAGCGAATACGGGCTTTGGAGCAATCCAACTCTCCAGCTGCTTCGATCATACATTTGCATGATCAAGTCCCTCCCATGGGACTCACTAGTACTTGCATTCAAACTTTTCTCTTGGTGGAACACAACCCCCATATGCTGATGACCAAGGCTTTCATCCGATACAAAATTCGATGCACGCACGGAAGACCCGCCACTATAGTACCATGGCCTTCACTCCTTGAATCCATAGCCCTTCTTGCCATCGTGTTGATCACCGAAGTGGAGCTTCCAATAGCTCCCAATCATACCTCCATATGATCTAGTATATCACGGGACTATGTCGTGTGTATCGCATTGCCACGAACTATTCCACCACGATCCACTGCACCATGTCGCCTCCTGGTGACATCTATATTATATTCTGATCCCTGTGGGATGAACTCAAATTATGAACCCTCCATGTGTGGCCTTTGCCAATATATTGTAGGGTCTCTTCCAACTTTGATTTTGTTCGTTCCTTTGGCAATCGACCTTCATCCACCTACTTTTGGGTCACACTTAGATGAAGCACTACTCTAGGATAGTCCATCACCTAGTAGCTCCCGAAGTCCACTGACTTCGCTAAAAATGGCATACCATTATCTGGATCCTGGGCCTTTGCCCCTACCAGCACAATCTCTACTGCGCACCACTTCCTACCTAGCAACTTGACTGACAACACTGTGGCATATTCTTCAAGAGTACTCTCTTTCACGTCTTCTTGCCCCGTGCCAAGGTCTTCTGAACCCAACTTTGCCTACGCAAGTTAAGTCACCTTAGTTCCTCCATTAAATGCTTCTCCGAGATAAGGTGCATGTGCCTAGAAGCTCCCTTTGTCTTTGACACCGTGCAAGATGAGTCCGCTCTATCAGAATCAAAGACCCATGAAACAATATGATCCTGCTCTTACCTTTGTAAGAGTTCATGTCCTTGACCTCTATCCAAGGAAAGCACTGTGCCTCCGCTCCATGTTCCATCTTCTATGTTGGCTCCCTTCATGCAGCTTGGGTACTTTGCCAAGTTACAAGCAAGTTGCCCTGCACCTCGTTTTAGCATTGAGTTGATAGTGGCCCTCGCGCCCATTATTTCATGGGTCAGCCCTCCCTTGAGTCCGATCTCTATATCAACTCAAAGTGTGCCTTCATTTGTATTGCTTTGGGTCGCTCCCCCACTTGATCTTGCAATGCATCCACTAATGCATTCTCTCAAGCGAGATCATGCGACGACTCCTCGCCGCTTGCTCGGTCCATTAAGCTTCGTGGAGTTATTGTTTGTTGAGGTACTCCTCCTCAACATATATGGTCCGTCCCACATAATTCTCTCTCTAGAGAGCCAGGATTTATCCCTCCTGGATAACTGTCCCGTTGGAGCAACATCTCTCTTTGTTTCGGAGACTGCCATCCCCTTGGACTAATCCGATTTGCTGAACAAACTATGCATTATGCTGCCTCCTGCCAACGCACTTGCTAGATTGCGACTTCATATCAATACAGCCCCTGCTACACCACTCAAGGCCTAGTAATATGCTGAACTCATTGCACACTTTAGCCTCCTACGGATGTATCCTTCATATGCCGAAGAGAAAGTTTCAATGCTCCATGGCATCGAGTTTCGGTTGCCTTAGGATGGCCGCGAACATTCCATCATCCACTTACAAGCCCATGCATGAGTACCGAATTCTTTGAGTTAGCAATTCTCCTCACCTTTGTGAGCTTTGCACAACTCTTTCGGTTGCTGAGCAACTCATTCCACCTTGCATGGTCTCATCTTTTACCAAGCGCCTAGCTTGCCTTAAGGACCATCAAGTATGGTTGTCAACGTTGAGCCGTAGCTCAAACTCCGCCATCCCAACCTTTGTGCGCTCCGCATTCTTCTAAGCTTGCCAGTTCTCGTAGTGCCTCTTGCACGAACGGTTGGCCATTCCTCTGAATACCAATCTTAGATGCCCGCTCCTCCGAGAGACTCCTTTTCCCTACATCTCCATGCCCGTTTTTCCCATAAACGGTCGCGTGTGTGCTGACTGCTCTCAATGCAACCCCACTAGGTCCCCCATATTTGCATGCTAAGTGTTTCTATGAGTGCTTGTCCCACTCTAATACCATCTATCATAGACTTAGCTGGTTTTGCCTAAGTCATGCAGCACCCTTACGTGTCCGTCCGCAAAAGTCAGCCTCCCCGAAGCCTTCCATGGTCCCTTAAGATCCACAAAAGAGAAAATCTATTAGAGAAAATGTCTCACTCGAGATCCACAAGCAAACATTTTCGAAAACACTTCATAGACAATGCAAATTACAAATAGACTTTACAAGCTCTGAATAGTTGCACAACAAAGGGTCAAAATGATGCACTATAGACCGAAAATCTCTCGCAAGTATCCACATGACACAACCTTTATTTACAAACCTAAAGCAGCCACCAACCCAACTAAAAATAGGACTATTAAGCCTTCGGTCATCCCTCTACATATTGTGCAAAGCATGAACATACCAAAAGACATGGACATACATAAGCATTACATCAAACATCTTGTTTATAAGTTTGTCCATGACAACGTGGGTCAATCTAATTGCCTCACATTTACCGACTTAATATTATCGAGAGAGGGGTTTCGATGATTTGGTCTCCTAATATGATATGTCAAACATATACATATTTAATATATATCTACATCGCATGCAAATATATATATTGTTGAATCTCGAATTTTGATGATGAAATCAATTGATGGGTTAATTGATCTAATCCATATTATTAAAGTTAAGTATGCATGATTAACTATGATAGCCTGAAAACATAAAGCAAGGACACCGGAGTTAAGTTCGATGGACGTTTGAGAGTTTGAAGATTCGTCAGAGATGCTGCCGGAACTAACCAAGAAGAAATCAGAGACTTGTCAGAACTTTCGGAAGTCCACCGAAGAGATTGTCAGAGGTTCGCGGAGATCACCAAGAAGGCTCGACTACTCGTTGAATTCGTCATAAGATCAGGAGCCTGCTGGGAGTCCGTCGGAAGAAATCCGAGAGCGTATCGGAAGTCTGCCTAAAGATCGCCGGAAAGCTCGTCGGAACATGACTCGACATTTACCGGTTAAAAACTTGCTTATGATTATGTTTTTAGTTACGTAGTATGTAATTAGGGTTAGGATTAAGGGATAATCCTATATCCTGGTTAGGGGCCAATTGGGCCCGATATCGGACTGGTTTGGGCCAAGTTTGGAGCCCAACTAGTGAGCTGGAACAGTTCAGGTGATGGCACAGCCAGACTGGGCGGTGGCACCTCCCAAAACCTGAGGATCGAGCGGTGGTACCACCGGACTGGGCAGTGGCACCACCCAGAACCTGAGGATCGGGCGGTGGTACCGCTGGACTGGGCAATGGCATTGCCCAGTGTTGAATCTCAGATTTTGATGATAAAATCAATTGATGGGTTATTTGATCTAATCCATATTATTGAGTTAAGTGTGCAGGGTTAACTACGAAAAACCAGAAAACACAAAGCAAGTATACCGGAGTCAAGTTCGATGGACGTTTAAGAGTTCGAAGAATCGTCGGAGATGCTGCCGGAACCAACCGAGAAGAAATCGGGAACCCGTCGGAATTTTCGAAAGTTCGCCGAAGAGATTGTCGGAGGTTCACGGAGATCAACGAGAAGGCTCGACTACTCATTAAAGTCATCACAAGTTCGGGAGCGTGCTTGGAGCCCGTCGGAAGAAGTTCGTCGGAAAGCTCGCCGGAACAAGACTCGACGTTCGCGGTTGAAAAACTTGTTTAGGAGGTGTTTTTTTGTTATGTAGTTAACTTGTAATTAGGATTAGGATTAAGAGATAATCCTATATCCTGGTTAAGGGCCAAATGGGCCCAAAATTAGACTTGGGTTGGGCTAAGTTTTAAGCCCAACCAGTCAACCAAAGAGTCTGGCGGTGGCGCTGCCAGATTGGGCGGTTGCACCGCCCAGCACCCGAGAGCTGGGCGGTGGCACCGCCCAGTGCCCGAGAGCCAGGCGGTGGGACCGCCTGAGCTGGGCGGTGGCATCGCCCAGCACTGTCAGCGCCTGACACTTACAGGCGGTGGAACCGCCACTGACAGGCGGTAGCACCGCCAGCATCGGGAACTCCACGAGAATTCAAATTTGGAGCCCAAATTTGAATCCTCTTGAGGCCTATAAATACCCCTCAAATCTCAGCTGAGATTACAACCTTTTGAAAAGCAATAGTTTGAGTTAAGAGCCTTAGAATAGTCTTTGCAAGCCTTGTTTTTCATATTGCTTAAGTGTTCACCTCCTCCCATCTTGTTGAAAAGAATTGTAAGAGTGTGAACCACTTGTAAAGGTTGTAAAAGGGGTATTAGTCCTTCCCCTACAAGAAATTTGCTAGTGGAAGTTGGAAGCCTCTTCGAAAAAGGCTTCGCAAGTGGATGTAGGTCATTTTGACCGAACCACTTTAAAAACTGCTGTGTTATCTGGTTTGCATCCTACTCTTGCCATTTACATACTGCAAACTTCTCTACTTAGTTACTACGCTTCCATACGTTTCTAAGTTATCAAGCTTCTAAAATCGGTTTCCATTGATATTGCTTTTCATCGTACGAAAGATTTATCAAAACTGAAGTTTTAATCCGTTGCACTAATTCACCCCCCCCCCTCTTAGTGCCGCTCCGATCCTAACAATTGGTATCAGAGCAAGGCTCACTCTCATATTTGGTTTAATACCCAAGAGAGATGGCTTACTCCGGCATGCATGAGGGACACTCTATCACACGTCCACCTATGTTTAATGGGTCGGATTACACGTATTGGAAGACTCGGATGAGGATCTTCCTCATTTCTATGGATTTCGAGCTTTGGACTATTGTTGAAAACGGATTTCAAAAATCTTCTCTTCCGATGAGCGAATGGAATGAATCGGAGAAGAAGGTTTTTGCTTTAAATGCAAAGGCTATGAATGCCTTGTTTTGTGCACTAGACAAAAATGAATTTAATCGTGTTTCAATTTGTGATTCGGCTTTTGATATTTGGAGAACTCTTGAGGTCACTCATGAAGGCACTAGCCGAGTGAAAGAGTCCAAAATCAACATTCTTGTGCACTCTTACGAACTTTTCCGAATGAAACCAAGTGAGTCCATCGGAGACATGTACACCCGGTTTACGGATGTCCTCAATGGACTCAAAGCTCTTGGTAAAGATTTTACTAACTTTGAACTAGTAACTAAAATCTTAAGATCCCTCCCTAAAAGTTGGGATCCAAAAGTTACGGCCATTCAATAGGCCAAAGACCTTAAAACATTCCCTCTTGAAGAACTCATTGGGTCTCTAATTACCTACGAAATGACATGTCAAGCTCATGACGAGCTTGAGAACCCCCTTCCAAAGAACAGGAAGGATATGACACTCACATCACAAGAAGACCACTTGAAAGGAACATCAAGTGATGAGGACAGTGACAATGACATTGCACTTTTGATTCAAAAATTTAAAAAATATTTAAGAAAGAACAAATTTAAAAATAATATAAAAAATAAATTCGAACACAAGAAGGACCAAGTAATTTGCTATGAGTGCAAGAAACCGAGACACTACAAGAACGATTGTTCACAAGCCAAAAAGAAAGCATCAAAAAAGAAGGCGCTCAAGGCAACATGGGATGATTCAAGCACGTCCGAAGAAGAGGAGTCCAACACCGAGCAAGTTGCTCACTACGCCCTAATGGCCTTCGAAGAAGAGGTAACGGATTTAATTAATGCAGATTTACCTTATCATGAATTATTAAATGCCTTCCATGAGTTATTTGATGAATGTAAGACAATTAGTAGAAAGTACAAAATGCTAAAAAAGGAGCTTGATAGCCTTACTTGTGATCTTGATAAATTAAAAACTGAATATCATGATAGTATAGCTCCATGTGCTAAATGCCATGATCTAGAAACTCTCCAAATTGAGAACTTGGTACTTAAAGATACCTTGAAGAAATTCGAGGTCGGTAGCAAGTCCTTAAACATGATCCTTACAAATAAGGGTCACGTTCCCAAAAGGAGTGGAATCGGATTTGTGAGAAGTACTCACCAAAATCCAACCACCTTTATTAAAGGTCCTATCTTACATGTTCA
Organism: Musa acuminata AAA Group; assembly: GCF_036884655.1. Taxonomy (NCBI): domain Eukaryota; kingdom Viridiplantae; phylum Streptophyta; class Magnoliopsida; order Zingiberales; family Musaceae; genus Musa; species Musa acuminata. The sequence goes on along the minus strand of NC_088349.1, from coordinate 30,000,258 downwards.
ACACCAAAGCAATTGCAACTTTTGTTGCAAATATGGACATATAACTTACCAATGTCCATTCAAGAAAATTAGTCCGAACAAATTGATTTGGGTTCCTAAAGGAACCATGATCAAGTCTATGCAACATGATAAACAAGTTAGATTAGTTTTTGAGGCACCCAAAAGTAAATGGGTACCTAAAAATAATTCCTTCTTGTAGAAACATACACCATCACATGCTAGGAGCAAGAGATGGTATCTTGATAGTGGATGCTCAAGGCATATGACCGGAGATCCATCCCAATTCTCCAAGCTCACTAGCATGGACGAAGGCTATGTCACCTTCGGAGACAACAACAAAGGCAAAATCATTGGCAAGGGAACCATAGGTAACAAATCAAGTTTTTCCATTGATGATGTGTTACTAGTTGATGGATTGAAACATAATCTATTAAGCATTAGTCAATTATGCGATAAAGGCTATATCGTTAGATTTGAATCAAATATGTGCATTATTGAAAAACCAAATCTTAACATGACTATGATTGCTTTAAAATAAAATAATGTCTATACCATCAATCTTGATGAACTAAGAAATGAAATGTGTTTCTCCGCCGTAAATGATGATGCTTGGCTTTGGCATAGGAGATTAGGCCATGCAAGCATGAAAACAATATCTAAAATCTCATCTCAAGAATTAGTCCGAGGGATTCCGAATATGAAGTTTATTAAGGATAAGGTATGCGATGCATGTCAACTAGGGAAACAAATAAAAACAAGCTTCAAACCAAAAAATCAAATTAGCACCACTAGACCATTACAATTGATACATTTGGACTTATTTGGACCAATTGATACGACAAGTCTAGGTGGAAGCAAATATGCTTTTGTGATTGTGGATGACTACTCTAGATACACTTGGACCTATTTCTTAACTCACAAAAGTGATTGTTTCAAGTGCTTCTCTAAATTTTGTAAACTCACTCAAAACGCAAAAGGTTTCATGATTTCATCAATCCCGAGTGATCATGGTGGCGAATTTCAAAACCATGACTTTCAAAATTTTTGTGAAGTTAATGGATACAATCACAACTTCTCCACTCCAAGAAATCCCCAACAAAATGGAGTAGTTGAAAGAAAAAATAGAAACCTACAAGAAATGGCAAGAACTATGTTGAATGAACATAGTTTACCTAAGTACTTTTGGGCCGAAGCCGTAAATACGGCTTGCTACATCATGAATAGAGTCCTAATAAGACCATCCTTATCAAAAACTCCCTATGAATTATGGAATAACAAAAAACCAAACATCTCCTATTTTAAAGTTTTCGGTTGTAAATACTTTATTTTAAATGAAAGGGATGCCTTAGGAAAATTTGATGCTAAATCCGATGAAGGCATCTTTCTTGGTTACTCTTCCGTTTCTAAAGCTTTCGGGTTTTTAATAAAAGAACTTTAGTAATTGAAGAGTCTATTCATGTAGTTTTTAATGAAGTTTCAAATTGAAAGAAAAATGATTTTGATGATGATCTTGGTTTTGATAATTTGAATTTGAATGAACCCCCTCCTCAAAATAGCAACTTGGATGCACCATCTTCCGAAATTTCCTTACCTAAGGAATGGAAGTATATAGATGCTCATCCAAAGGAGCTAATTATAGGGGATACATCTAAAGGGGTTCAAACTCGTTCCTCTTTCAAGAATTTTTGTGGTAATGCCGCCTTCCTTTCTCAAAACGAACCTAAATGCATTGACGAGACCATAAAAGATGATTTTTGGGTTATTGCAATGCAAGAGGAATTGAATCAATTTGAGAGGAATAAGGTATGGGAGCTTGTTCCTAGACCTAGTGACCATTTAGTCATTGGTACTAAATGGGTCTTTAGAAACAAGCAAGACGAAAATGGTATCGTGGTTAGAAACAAGGCTAGATTAGTGGCCAAAGGTTTTAACCAAGAAGAAGGTATCAATTACGAAGAAACTTTCGCTCCCGTGTCTCGATTGGAAGCCATAAGGATGCTCCTTGGCTATGCTAGTAGTTATAATTTTAAACTATTTCAAATGGATGTCAAAAGTGCCTTCTTGAATGGTTTTATTTCCGAAGAAGTATATGTCGAACAACCTCCCGGATTTGAAAATTCTCTTCTTCCTAATCATGTATTCAAATTAACTAAGGCTCTCTATGGCTTGAAACAAGCCCCTAGAGCTTGGTATGAAAGGCTTAGTTCCTTTCTTATTTTAAATAATTTTACCAAAGGCAAGGTTGATACTACATTGTTTATTAAACATTTTGAAAAGAATTTTCTTATTATGCAAATTTATGTTGACGATATCATTTTTGGCTCTTCGGATGAATCACTATGTGAATAATTTGCCAAATCTATGAGTCATGAATTTGAAATGAGTTTAATGGGTGAATTTGTTAGGATCGGAGCGGCACTAAGAGGGGGGGGTGAATTAGTGCAGCGGATTAAATAAATCACATACCTCTTCTCCTAAAGCCATTAGCGCGTAATGAGCAACTTGCTCGGTGTTGGACTCCTCTTCTTCGGATGCGCTTGAATCATCCCATGTTGCCTTGAGTGCCTTCTTCTTTGATGTCCTCTTTTTGGCTTGAGGACAATCGTTCTTGTAGTGTCCCGGTTTTTTGCATTCATAGAAAATCACTTGGTCCTTCTTTTGTTCAAATTTATTTTTTATATTATTTTTAAATTTGTTCTTTCTTAAATATTTTTTAAATTTTTGAGTCAAAAGTGCAATGTCATTGTCACTGTCCTCATCACTTGATGTTCCTTTCAAGTGGTCTTCTTGTGATTTGAGTGCAATATCCTTCCTATTCTTTGGAAGGGGGTTCTCGAGCTCGTCATGAGCTTGACATGTCATTTCGTAGGTCATTAGAGACCCAATGAGTTCTTCAAGAGGGAATGCTTTAAGGTCTTTGGCCTCTTGAATGGCCGTAACTTTTGGATCCCAACTTTTAGGGAGGGATCTTAAGATTTTAGTTACTAGTTCAAAGTTAGTAAAATCTTTACCAAGAGCTTTGAGTCCATTGATGACATCCGTAAACCGGGTGTATATGTTTCCGATGGACTCACTTGGTTTCATTCGGAAAAGTTCGTAAGAGTGCACAAGGATGTTGATTTTGGACTCTTTCACTCGGCTAGTACCTTCATGAGTGACCTCAAGAGTTCTCCAAATATCAAAAGCCGAATCACACATTGAAACACGATTAAATTTGTTTTTGTCTAATGCACAAAACAAGGCATTCATAGCCTTTGCATTTAAAGTAAAAACCTTCTTCTCCGATTCATTCCATTCGCTCATCGGAAGAGAAGATTTTTGAAATCCATTCTCGACAATAGACCAAAGCTCAAAGTCCATATAAATGAGGAAGATTCTCATGCGAGTCTTCCAATAAGTGTATTCCGACCCATTAAACAAAGGTGATCGTGCAATAGAATGGCCCTCTTGTATGCCGGAGTAAGCCATCTCTCTTGGGTATTAAACCAAATATGAGAGAAAACCTTGCTCTGATACCACTTGTTAGGATCGGAGCGGCACTAAGAGGGGGGGGTGAATTAGTGCAGCGGATTAAAACTTCGATTTTAACAAAATCTTTCGTACGATAAGAACGGAACTTGAAAAGTTTAACTTGAAAGCGTATTCTTAAAGTTGCGCAGCAAGGGTAATAAGGAACTAAAGCAGTAAGAAGATTTGCAGTAATGTAAATGACAATAATAAAATGCAAACCAGAGATTACGCCGATTTTTAGAGTGGTTCGGTCAAATGACCTACTCCACTTGCGATGCCCCTCTTCGATGAGGCTCCCACCTTCCACTAGCAAATCTTCTGAAATGGAAGGGTAAACACCCCTCTTACAACCTTTTACAAGTAGTTCAACCTCTTACAAATTTTCAATAAGAAAGAAGGAGGAGAACTCTCTAGCAAATTGAAAACAAGACTTGCTAAGACTTTCTAAGACTTTTCTCTCAATCAAAATGCTTCTCAAAAAGTTGTTATCTCAGTTGAGATTTGAGGGGTATTTATAGGCCTCAAGAGGATTCAAATTTGGGCTCCAAAATTTGAATTCTCTTAGGGTTCCCGGTGCTGGAGGTGCCACCGCCCAGCCAAGCGGTGCCACCGCCCTGTTGGGAAATCATAGGGGGGGCGACATCATATGCACAGCGGAAGAACAAGAAAACAAAAATCCCCGATTCCCAAAAAGATGTTCATCGTCGTGCGAAGATTGGTGCGCAAAATCCGCAAAAACACAAAACTGCGTATAGAGATTGTGTTACCTAGGGAGATCGTATATCCCTGTTTCCTTGCAGATCCTTAGGAGAGGGTGAAGGAGGTCAAGCGTCCTCCTCTCTAGCGGTGATCCACACAGCAGGGTTGCGACGACGCTCCTCAAAACTCCAGGCCTACTCTGAGGTGGAGAGGGAGAGGAGAATAGGAAGGGCAAGCAAAGACTCTAGCCTATGAGGCTGTGAATCCCTCCTATTTATAGAGATCCCGTGTCAAAACCCTAATGGGTCCTTTCCCTAGTGGGTATTGGATCTGCATCCAATAAGACATGGGCTCCGTCGGATATCTCATATCCGAACCTCTACTCATCGCAATGCCTACCATATGTGTGTGACCCTCTAGGCCCAATATCGAGCTGGCCGTGAGTCATACCTGTCAGAACTCCTTCTAACTCAGTGAATTATTATCTCTGTAATAATTCACTCGACTCATCGACTACGGAAGTACTAGGCCACTACGCCGTAGTCCCCAGACGATACAGGGGAATCCAATCCATTGGACCTGTCTGTCCTCAGTCACCATGTACCTATAGTCCCTCATCCATCTAATATCCCAGAGACCGTATATCGAGCATGGTGCTGTCAGACCCATACGGTTTCTACTCGAGTCTCGCTCTAATCGGATTCTCCCGGAGAACTCTTTCTCTCTCAACCCGAATGACCCTGGCCAGGGATTTGTCTGAGCAAGAACACATGGGATATTCCTCTCATGATACCGAGAGTGGATGATCCTCTATCGACACTCAATAGCCCTCGTAAGGTCGACTACCACACCCAATGACCAGCTGTACTAGATCTGGGAACAGCCAAACCTATAAGTCTGGTATCAAAGAGTGGAGCACTCATACAGGACATCCTTGGTGTCTCAAGTCTAAGAACCAGATACACCACTAGGACTACGGAATCGTTGTCTGACAATAAGGCATCATCAACCATCCAGCATTCCGTAAGCGGATCAATCAGTGAACTCATTCTCCAATGAGCACCTGTACTGTATCCCTAGTGTCCCTACACGAGCAGCTATGAGACCAGCTGCATCCATCATATGGACGGGTATACAGCACACCAGTCTATCCGGTTATCACGATGTCCCTCTCGAGTAACCTATGACCGAGATTATTTAGGATATGTGTTTAAAGGTGAATCGATCTCATTATCGTGATCTCATCACGATCCGATTCCCATTGCACAAATCCAAGGACATCACAATATATATGCATTTATGCAATAGTTATAAAGTGATATACACCAAAATATAATAAGCAAAAAGATTCTGTATCAAGTCACACGTGCCATCACTCACGTGATTGGCTTGCTGGGCACTTATGACTAGCAATCTCCCACTTGACCTAAAGCCAATCACCTATGTGTCTGATCCCCATCAGACCCCTGTGACGCTCAAAGACAATATGAGACAATGGCTTTGTTAGTGGATCTGCAATGTTATCTTCGGATGGAACTCTTTCCACTGCTACATCTCCTCGGGTCACGATCTCTCTGATAAGGTGGAACCTCCTCAGAACATGCTTAGATTTCTGATGAGACCTAGGTTCCTTCGCTTGAGCAATTGCCCCGTTGTTGTCGCAATATAGGGAAATCGGCTCCTCACTATCCGGCACGACTCCCAAATCTGTGATGAACTTCTTCAACCAGACTCCCTCCTTTGCTGCATCTGATGCAGCAATGTACTCCGCCTCTGTGGTCGAGTCAGCAGTGGTATCTTGCTTGGAACTCTTCCAGCACACTGCTCCTCCATTCAAGGTGTACACATACCCTGAATTCGACTTGCTATCATCGACATCAGACTGAAAACTTGTGTCAGTGTAGCCTTCAACCTTAAGGCTATTACCTCCATATACTAGTAAAAGATCCTTAGTCCTTCTCAAGTACTTAAGGATACACTTTACTGCTTTCCAGTGCTCCAAGCCTGGATCCGCCTGATACCTGCTCGTGACACTCAGAGCATGCGCTATATCAGGCCTAGTACATAGCATGGCATACATGATAGACCCTATTGCTGAGGCATAAGGTATCATATCCATGTTCGCCCTTTCTTCTGGAGTCTTTGGGGACATACTCGTAGAAAGCGATATCCCATGTCTCATCGGTATGAGACCTCTTTTGGAATTTTCCATGCCAAACCTTTTGACAATAGTTTCTATGTACCTGGATTGGGACAAGCCAAGCATCCTTTTGGATCTATCTCTATAGATTCTAATCCCCAAGATATAAGATGCTTCTCCTAAGTCCTTCATGGAGAAGTGTCTAGATAACCAAGCCTTTATTGTGGATAGCATTCCTATGTCATTCCCAATGATGAGGATGTCATCCACATATAACACCAAAAAGCTAATAGCGCTCCCACTTACCTTTCTGTATACACAAGGCTCATCTTCGTTCTTAACGAAGTCATAAGATCTGATTGCCTCATCAAATCTTATGTTCCAACTTCGGGAAGCTTGCTTTAGTCCATAAATGGATCTAAGCAACCTACACACCTTATCTGGGCAGTTCTTGGACACGAATCCCTCAGGTTGCATCATATACACCTCCTCCTCCAGGTTCCCGTTGAGGAATGCGGTTTTCACATCCATCTGCCAGATCTCATAATCATAGTGTGCTGCAATAGCCAATAGAATTCTGATGGATTTTAGCATTGCTACGGGTGAGAAAGTTTCGTCGTAGTCAACACCTTGCCTTTGACGATACCCCTTAGCCACTAGCCTTGCTTTATAGGTCTCTACCTTTCCATCTACTCCGATCTTTTTCTTAAAGATCCACTTGCAACCGATGGGTACAATACCTTCGGGTGCATCAACTAGGTTCCAAACCTTATTGGAGTACATAGAATCCATCTCAGAATTCATGGCTTCTTTCCACTTCCCGGAGTCTATACTCATAATAGCCTCCTCGTAGGTCTGAGGATCAATATCCTCTACATCCTCTGCTCTAATATGTCCCACATATCTCTCAGGAGGATGGGATACTCTATCAGACCTGCGTAAAGTTGAAACTTGTGTATTAGATACCTGAACAGACTCGGGCTGTAGAGTGGTGCTTGAGCTTGGTTCCCTAACTTCGCTCAACTCTATCATTCTCCCACTGTCTCCGCCAAGAATGTGTTCCTTCTCAAGGAACACTGCTCTCTTAGCTACAAAGACCTTTTGGTCCTCGAGATGATAGAAATAATACCCACAAGTTTCCTTGGGGTATCCCACAAATTTACATCGCCCTGTCCTTGATTCTAACTTATCGGGGTTGTGTCTTTTAACATGGGCAGAGCAGCCCCAAATCTTAACTACTTTAAGATCAGGCTTCTTCCCTTTTCATATCTCATATGGTGTAGACACCACCGACTTAGTTGGAACTCTGTTCAGAAGGTAAGCTGCGGTTTCTAGGGCATATCCCCAGAATGAGATGGGTAGGTCAGCGAAACTCATCATGGACCGTACCATATCTAATAATGTACGATTTCTCCTTTCAGAGACACCATTGAGCTGAGGTGTATAAGGAGGTGTCCATTGGGATAATATCCCATGGTCCTTGAGGAAGTGAGTAAACTCTGTACTTAAGTACTCACCTCCTCGATCTGATCGAAGAGTTTTGATACTCTTTCCATTCTGGTTCTCCACCTCATTCTTATACTCTCTGAATTTCTCAAAGGCCTCGGACTTGTACTTCATTAAGTACACATATCCATACCTTGAGAAATCATCAGTAAATATAATGAAGTAGGAGTAACCTCCAATGGCATGAGTTGACATGGGTCCACATACATCACTATGTATGAGTTCCAACAACTCAGTGGCTCTCTCTCCAGTTCCACTAAATGGAGAGTTGGTCAGTTTTCCACGAATGCAAGGCTCACAAGTTGCATATGACACATAGTCGAATGGATCTAGATATCCATCATTTAGCAACTTTTGAATCCTTCTTTCATGGATGTGACCTAGCCTACAATGCCACAGGTATGCACTGTTCAACTCATCTCGTTTCCTTTTGGACACATTTATATTCATGATATGTGGAGTGGTGTCTAACATAAATAAACCATTATGCAATGTTCCTTTCGTGATGATCTTATCATCTAATAATATCGAACAACCATTGTTCTCAAAAACAAATTTATATCCACTAACTGTTAAACATGAAATGGAGATAATGTTTTTGATAATAGAAGGAACAAAATAACATGCATCTAATGCAATAAAAGCTCCACTAGGCAGATGTAGGGCGACCTCGCCAACAGCTAATACAGCAACTTTTGCTCCATTACCCATCTTGAGGTCCATCTCGCCTCTCTCTAGTCTCCTAGGCCTTGCCAGAACCTGCAACGAATTACATATATGATAAGCACTACCGGTATCTAATACCCATGTGTTATCATAAGAGTCTGACAAATGGAGACTGATCATGAATGTACCTGAAGCTTCATCAAGCTTTTGTTTCGCCCTTTCTGCAAGGTACTCTTTGCAGTTTCTCTTCCAGTGCCCATCTTTACCACAGTGGAAGCACTGGCCTTTGTCCTTTGTTGGGTCTTTCTTAGCAACCTTTGCTTTACCTTGTTTGCCCTTGCCCTTTCCCTTCTTAAGGGACCTTTCTGCTTTCCTTTTCTTTCTGGTCTCACCAGTGTAGAGAACTGGCTTCTCTTTCTTAATAGTACTCTCTGCCTCCCTCAACATATTGAGGAGCTCTGGGAGAGTCACCTCAAGCTTGTTCATATTAAAGTTCATTATGAACTGTGAAAAGGAATCTGGTAGGGACTGAAGCACAATGTCCACACACAAGTTATCCTCTAGGACCATTCCTAGACCTGTGAGTTTCTCTATCCACTCAATCATCTTTAGGACATGGTTCTGAACCGGTGTCCCCTTAGTCATCCTAGCGCGGAAAAGGCTCTTGGATATCTCATATCGTTGAGTCCTTCCCTGTTCCTCAAACAATTTACGGACATGTAGGAGAATGGATCTGGCATCCATCTTTTCATGTTGTCTCTGTAACTCTGGAGTCATAGAGCCCAACATATAGCACTGAGCAAGAGTGGAGTCATCAATGTACTTCACGTAGCGAGCGATCTCATCCTCGCTTGCCCCTTCTTCGGGCGTAGGCATCACTGTATCAAGGACGTACACGATTTTCTCCGCTGTGAGAACAATTCTCAAGTTACGGAGCCAATCCGTATAATTTGGACCAGTGAGGCGGTTGACATCAAGTATGCCACGTAAGGGATTTGAAAGCGACATTTTCTGAAAATAAAGATGTAGCAAAAATGAATAACATGCAGATTTTGCAAGAAATAAACTATCAAGATATGGACTTCTATCTTAATATGCTCCCACTATTTTACTAACAAGTCACGCGACACCCTCAGCACGTGAAACGGAAGTCTCCGGCAGACTTCTAGTGGGGATCAGGATCCAATCAGCGTCTTAGTGTAACCTCGAGGGACTCGACCAATCACACTAAGCCTAAAAGGTAGACAACTCTTGCCGATCACAACTCCTTGTGATTCCCGTCCTGTTCGGCCTCCGAATCACCATGGCCTCGAGGGACTCGACCAACCATGATGCTCGGTTAAGTCAACACCTTCGTTACAAGATGAGTCTGATTTGATGATATACCCTCGAGGGACTCGACCAAGCATATCATGCCCTCAGGTCACCGGTTACATCTCTATGTCGTAAGCAAGATAGCGAATCGCGATATAGGTGAGTCTCGAGGGACTCGACCAACTCAACCTACACCGGGATTCGGTTCCTACTCATAACGATGGAAGGCCACGTGGGTCAATCTAATTGCCTCACGTTTACCGACTTAATATTATCGAGAGATGTTTCTATGATTTGGTCTCCTAATATGACATGTCACACATATACATATTTAATATATATCTACATCGCATGCAAATATATATACATATCTAGTATGTGTATAAGCAATCACACCAGATGATCATGGACCACAACCTAATATGATTAGGCCCGAGCCAGTAGGCCTAATCACTCACATCAAGATCTATGTGTGCAACGGTGCATCTCCATGCCTTGTGATCGTCCATCTCGTCCTCGTCGGTTCCGTCGACATCTTGATGCATCTCCATGCATCACGATCGTCCGTCTCGTGGGTCCCGCTATGGCTTCCACGCTCCCGCTGCGCCTCCTCATGTGATTACAACTTAATCATAGGCACGTAGGCCCGATAATAAACGAGAAATATAATGGAGGTTCGCAGACCTCAATAATAATAATCACAAGTACACACATCACACGGTCCATGATCATCCGTCCACTCATCATACATCACATGTATAAATAATCATCATCATGTAGGACTACTAGATAATAATAAAAATAATAATCAACTAAACCTTTTAATTAATTAATATTTTCTGAAATCAGGGATATATAGGGAATTTCTCAATTCCTAAGGGTATTTTCGTAATTTGGACAAAAGACAGAAACTGGAATTTCTCAAATTCCGAGGGGCAAAACTGTCTTTTGCGCAGAAAACCCTAATACCCTTTCCCCTTTTCGCTGCTGCCGCCGCCGCCACCCTGCCGGCGGCGGCCTGTGCGGCGGGGCGAGGGCACTGCCCTCGCCTGCAGGCGGCACGCCCGCTGGCGGCGATGCCGCTGCGGGTGGGCGCCATCTTCGGGCGCCGCAGCCTCCGCGGGCGGTTCTGCCCGCGAGTCAGCGCCCGCAGGTGGTGCTGTCTCGCTGGCGGCCGCCCCTGCGGGGTTTTTGCCCGTGGGAGCAGCGGCCACAGGCGCCGCTGCCCTGCGGTGCCTCAGCCCGCGTTGCTGCCCCGCGGTGCCTCTGCCCGCGGGCTCAGTGGCCGCAGGTGCTTCTACCGAGCGGGCTGCCAGCCCCGCCGGCCGCAAGCCTGCTGCAAGCAGACCGCCGGCCGGCTGCTGCAGGCACAGCGCTTGCGCATGTGCCGGCGCTGTGCTGCCTGGCTGCGGCTGCGGCTGGCTGCAGGCATGCAGATCGAGGGCAGCAACTGTTGCTGCCCTTCCTTGCTTTTGCGTCAACGATTTTGACGTCAATATTCTTCCTAAACACAACACACGCAGTTCAAAAACCAATCATTCGCATGAACAACCTGGCTCTGATACCACTGTTGGGAAATCATAGGGGGGGCGACATCATATGCGCATCGGAAGAACAAGAAAACAAAAATCCCCGATTCCCAAAAAGATGTTCATCGTCGTGCGAAGATTGGTGCGCAAAATCCGCAAAAACACAAAACTGCGTATAGAGATTGTGTTACCTAGGGAGATCGTATATCCCTGTTTCCTTGCAGATCCTTAGGAGAGGGTGAAGGAGGTCAAGCGTCCTCCTCTCTAGCGGTGATCCACACAACAGGGTTGCGACGACGCTCCTCAAAACTCCAGGCCTACTCTGAGGTGGAGAGGGAGAGGAGAATAGGAAGGGCAAGCAAAGACTCTAGCCTATGAGGCTGTGAATCCCTCCTATTTATAGAGATCCCGTGTCAAAACCCTAATGGGTCCTTTCCCTAGTGGGTATTGGATCTGCATCCAATAAGACAAGGGCTCCGTCGGATATCTCATATCCGAACCTCTACTCATCGCAATGCCTACCATATGTGTGTGACCCTCTAGGCCCAATATCGAGCTGGCCGTGAGTCATACCTGTCAGAACTCCTTCTAACTCAGTGAATTATTATCTCTGTAATAATTCACTCGACTCATCGACTACGGAAGTACTAGGCCACTACGCCGTAGTCCCCAGACGATACAGGGGAATCCAATCCATTGGACCTGTCTGTCCTCAGTTACCATGTACCTATAGTCCCTCATCCATCTAATATCCCAGAGACCGTATATCGAGCATGGTGCTGTCAGACCCATACGGTTTCTACTCGAGTCTCGCTCTAATCGGATTCTCCCGGAGAACTCTTTCTCTCTCAACCCGAATGACCCTGGCCAGGGATTTGTCTGAGCAAGAACACATGGGATATTCCTCTCATGATACCGAGAGTGGATGATCCTCTATCGACACTCAATAGCCCTCGTAAGGTCGACTACCACACCCAATGACCAGCTGTACTAGATCTGGGAACAGCCAAACCTATAAGTCTGGTATCAAAGAGTGGAGCACTCATACAGGACATCCTTGGTGTCTCAAGTCTAAGAACCAGATACACCACTAGGACTACGGAATCGTTGTCTGACAATAAGGCATCATCAACCATCCAGCATTCCGTAAGCGGATCAATCAGTGAACTCATTCTCCAATGAGCACCTGTACTGTATCCCTAGTGTCCCTACACGAGCAGCTATGAGACCAGCTGCATCCATCATATGGACGGGTATACAGCACACCAGTCTATCCGGTTATCACGATGTCCCTCTCGAGTAACCTATGACCGAGATTATTTAGGATATGTGTTTAAAGGTGAATCGATCTCATTATCGTGATCTCATCACGATCCGATTCCCATTGCACAAATCCAAGGACATCACAATATATATGCATTTATGCAATAGTTATAAAGTGATATACGCCAAAATATAATAAGCAAAAAGATTCTGTATCAAGTCACACGTGCCATCACTCACGTGATTGGCTTGCTGGGCACTTATGACTAGCACGCCCAACGCTCGGGTGCTGGACGGTGCAACCGCCCAGCCAAGGAGGTGTCACCGCCCAGCCAGGCGGTGCCACCGCTTGGCTCTCCGATTTCACTGGTTTGGCTTAATTTATGCCCAAACCATATCTGACTTTGGGCCTAGTTGGCTCCTAACCAGGATTTAGGATTATCTCTTAATCCTAATCCTAATTACAAGTGAACTACATAACAAAAACACATCCTAAGCAAGCTTTCAACCGCGAACGTCGAGTCTTGTTTCGGCGAGCTTTCCGACGAGCTTCTTCCGACGGACTCCCATCAAGCTCCCGATCTTATGATGACTTTAACGAGTAGCCGAGCCTTCTCGGTGATCTCCGTGAACCTCCGACCATCTCTTCGGCGAACTTCCGAAAATTCCGATAGGTTCCCGATTTCTTCTCGGTTGGTTCCGGCAGCATCTCCGACGATTCTTCGGACTCTTAAACGTCCATCGATCTTGACTCCGGTATTCTTGCTTTGTGTTTTTTGGTTATCGTATTTAATTCTGCACACTTAACTCAATAATATGGATTAGATCAATTAACCCACCAATTGATTATATCATCAAAATCCGAGATTCAACAGAATTAACTTTCTTTTTAGGATTACAAATCAAACAACTTAAGGATGGTATATTTCTTAACCAATCTAAATACACATTAGAATTGTTAAAATGATTTAAAATGGATAATTCAAAAGCAATAAACACTCCTATGAGTACTGCAACTAAGTTAGATATGGATGAAAATAGTGAACATTTCGATCAAAAAACATATAGGGGAATGATAGGTAGCCTACTCTACCTCACCGCGACTAGACCGGATATTATGTTTAGTGTAGGACTTTGTGCTAGGTTTCAATCTAATCCTAAATTATCTCATCTCAAAAGTGTTAAAAGAATATTTAGGTATCTTAAAGGAACTCCAAATTTAGGATTGTGGTATCCAAAATCTGAAAAATTTGATTTAATAGCTTATGCGGATGTCGATTTTGGCGGATGTAGGATAGATAGAAAAAGTACATCCGGAACATGCCAATTTTTAGGACATGCACTTGTTTCTTGGATTTCCAAGAAACAAAATTCAATTGCACTATCTACGACAGAAGCCGAATACATTGCTGCAAGTGCATGCTATGCACAAGTTGTTTGGATGAGAAATACATTAGAAGACTACGAAATTCACTTTAAAAACATTCCCATAAAATGTGATAATACTAGTGCCATATGTCTTACTAAGAATCCAATTCAGCACTCTAGAACTAAACACATTGACGTTAGGCATCATTTCATACGCGATCATGTCCTTAACAATGATGTTATTCTAGAATTCATTGACACAAAGCATCAATTAGCAGATATTTTTACAAAAGCCTTGAATGAAGATCAATTTGAATTTATTAGAAGGGAACTAGGCATGTTAAATTGTCCCCTGGAGTAAGACTTTTGAAAGGATGTCTTATTCCTGTTCCGTTCGTTTGTGAATTTGATTTCATCTTCCTCTTTCGTTTCCAAATGAGATATTAAAACTACAACTCAATGTCTCAACCTTTCCTTGCGTCAAAAAAAAAAAACTCTGGAAATCAAGAAAGGGGGAAGACAAGTTTTCTTTCCTCTTTCACGGCCAGCCAGCGGTGGCACCGCCAGAATCGGCGATAGCACCGCATGAGCGCTCGGGCGCCAGGCGGTGGCACCGCTTGTTCAGGCGGTGGCACCGCCCGAGAGCCCTTTATAACCCGAGAAGGTTAGGGCCGACGGTGACACCGCCCCCAACCCGTGGATATCTTCCTCCAGCTCTCTCAAATTCTCTTAATCTCTTATTCTGCTCTTCATCTCATGCTCCAAACTGGTCGTCTTTTGAACAAAACCTTAACTTCTGTTTTGTATTTAAATTCTGGATATATGCTTTTGGTTGAATGTTGATTTCTCTTTTTAAGCTGAATTCTGGATAAGTATTAATGAATGCTGGATTTGCGTGAATGCATGATGAGTTTCAAATTACCATGGGCTTGTATAGAAAGAAGAGGTTTGATAAAATGAATGCTAAATTTTTCTATAAAATCGTATTCCTTTTTGTTGATGACAAAGGGGGAGAAAAGTGATGACTTATATAAGCTAGTGTGATATGAATGTCTTATGTGCCTTACATAATCTTTGAGAAATTCGCAAGATCACATAATCATATTGAAAGCATGTCAAACATATCATTGTGCCTTACATAAGCTAGTGTGATATGAATGTCTTATGTGCCTTACATAATCTTTGAGAAATTCGCAAGATCACATAATCATATTGAAAGCATGTCAAACATATCATTAAATTCATGATAAAAATCTTCATTCGACTTGAAATTTTTTTTTTTTTTTTCATCGAAGTTTCGTATTTACATTATGATCAATGAGAATAGTGATAAGTTCTACGGTTAGAACTTATTGGTTCATGTTTGAATTCAATGGGATGAAATTCAAGTGTTTATTTTTTAACTTCTTATAATATGGCATATAGATAGGGGGAGTTATGTTTAACTCCGTCATCAATTGATTGTCATCATCAAAAAGGGGGAGATTGTTGAATCTCGGATTTTGATGTTAAAATCAATTGATGAGTTATTTGATCTAATCCATATTATTGAGTTAAGTGTGCAGGGTTAACTACGATAAACTAGAAAATACAAAGCAAGTATACCGGAGTCAAGTTCGATGGACGTTTAAGAGTTCGAAGAATAGTCGGAGATGCTGCCGGAACCAACCGAGAAGAAATCGGGAACCTGTCGAAATTTTTGGAAGTTCGCCGAAGAGATCGTCGGAGATTCACGGAGATCAACGAGAAGGCTCGGCTACTCATTAAAGTCATCACAAGTTCGGGAGCGTGCTTGGAGCCCGTCGGAAGAAGTTCGTCGGAAAGCTCGCCGGAATAAGACTCGACGTTCGCGATTGAAAAACTTGTTTAGGAGGTGTTTTTTTGTTATGTAGTTAACTTGTAATTAGGATTAGGATTAAGAGATAATCCTATATCCTGGTTAAGGGCCAACTGGGCCCAAAATTAGACTTGGGTTGGGCTAAGTTTGAAGCCCAACCAGTCAACCAAAGAGTCTGGCGGTGGCGCTGCTAGACTGGGCGGTTGCACCGCCCAGCACCCGAGAGCTAGGCGGTGGCACCGCCCAGTGCCCGAGAGCCAGGTGGTGGCACCGCCTGAGTTGGGTGGTGGCACCGCCCAGCACTGTCAGCGCCTGACACTGATAGGCGGTGGAACAGCCACTGACAGGCGGTAGCACTGCCAGCATCGGGAACTCCACGAGAATTCAAATTTGGAGCCCAAATTTGAATCCTCTTGAGGCCTATAAATATCCCTCAAATCTCAGCTGAGATTACAACCTTTTGAAAAACAATTGTTTGAGTTAAGTGCCTTAGAATAGTCTTTGCAAGCCTTGTTTTTCATATTGCTTAAGTGTTCACCTCCTCCCATCTTGTTGAAAAGAATTGTAAGAGTGTGAACCACTTGTAAAAGTTGTAAAAGGAGTATTAGTCCTTCCCCTACAAGAAATTTGCTAGTGGAAGTTGGAAGCCTCTTCGAAGAAGGCTTCGCAAGTGGATGTAGGTCATTTTGACCGAACCACTTTAAAAACTGCTGTGTTATCTGGTTTGCATCCTACTCTTGCCATTTCCATACTGCAAACTTCTCTACTTAGTTACTACGCTTCCATATGTTTCTAAGTTATCAAGCTTCTAAAATCGGTTTCTATTGATATTGCTTTTCATCGTACGAAAGATTTATCAAAACCGAAGTTTTAATCCGTTGCACTAATTCACCCCTCCCCTCTTAGTGCCGCTCCGATCCTAACACCCAGCACCCGAGAGGTCCGACAGTGGCACCGTCAGACTGGGCTATGGCACCGCCAGTACACTATCAGTGTCAGACACTGATAGGTGGTGGCACTGCCAGCCTCGAAAACCAAGAGAATTCAAAATTTGGAGCCCAAATTTGAATCCACTTGGGGCCTATAAATACCTCTCAATTCTTAGCAGAGAATACTACCTTTGAGAAGCAAGAGATTTAGATAAAAGTCTTAGCAATGTCTTTAGCAAGTTTTTGTTTTCAATAGCTTGAGTGTTCACCTCCCTCTTTCTCTTTGAAAATTTGTAAGAGTGTGAACCACTTGTAAAAGGTTGTAAGAGGGGTATTTGTCCTTCCCCTTCAAAGTGATTTGCTAGTGGAAGTTGGGAGACTCTTCGAAGAAGGCTTCGCAAGTGGATGTAGGTCATTTTGACTGAACCATATTAAATTGGCGTGTTCCTTGAATGTGTGAGTTGTTACTTTCCTGAAATTATTATTTACACTACTGCAATCTTTCGGTTTTTATCTACTCAAGTTACTTTCGAAATGAAATCTCCTTGCATTTACGAATTCGTTTTTAAACTTACAAGTTTTAATCCGCTACACTAATTCACCCCCCCCCCCTCTTAGTGCCTCTCCGATCCTAACAATTGGAATCAGAGCAAGGCTCACTCTCATATTTGGTTTAATACCCAAGAGAGATGGCTTACTCCGGCATGCATGAGGGTCATTCTATCACACGTCCGTGTTGGGAAATCATAGGGGGGGGCGACATCATATGCGCAGCGAAAGAACAAGAAAACAAAAATCCCCGATTCCCAAAAAGATGTTCATCGTCGTGCGAAGATTGGTGCGCAAAATCCGCAAAAACACAAAAAACTGCGTATAGAGATTGTGTTACCTAGGGAGATCGTATATCCCTGTTTCCTTGCAGATCCTTAGGAGAGGGTGAAGGAGGTCAAGCGTCCTCCTCTCTAGCGGTGATCCACACAGCAGGGTTGCGACGACGCTCCTCAAAACTCCAGGCCTACTCTGAGGTGGAGAGGGAGAGGAGAATAGGAAGGGCAAGCAAAGACTCTAGCCTATGAGGCTGTGAATCCCTCCTATTTATAGAGATCCCGTGTCAAAACCCTAATGGGTCCTTTCCCTAGTGGGTATTGGATCTGCATCCAATAAGACAAGGGCTCCGTCGGATATCTCATATCCGAACCTCTACTCATCGCAATGCCTACCATATGTGTGTGACCCTCTAGGCCCAATATCGAGCTGGCCGTTAGTCATACCTGTCAGAACTCCTTCTAACTAAGTGAATTATTATCTCTGTAATAATTCACTCGACTCATCGACTACGGAAGTACTAGGCCACTACGCCGTAGTCCCCAGACGATACAGGGGAATCCAATCCATTGGACCTGTCTGTCCTCAGTTACCATGTACCTATAGTCCCTCATCCATCTAATATCCCAAAGACCGTATATCGAGCATGGTGCTGTCAGACCCATACGGTTTCTACTCGAGTCTCGCTCTAATCGGATTCTCCCGGAGAACTCTTTCTCTCTCAACTCGAATGACCCTGGCCAAGGATTTGTCTGAGCAAGAACACATGGGATATTCCTCTCATGATACCGAGAGTGGATGATCCTCTATCGACACTCAATAGCCCTCGTAAGGTCGACTACCACTCCCAATGACCAGCTGTACTAGATCTGGGAACAGCCAAACCTATAAGTCTGGTATCAAAGAGTGGAGCACTCATACAGGACATCCTTGGTGTCTCAAGTCTAAGAACCAGATACACCACTAGGACTACGGAATCGTTGTCTGACAATAAGGCATCATCAACCATCCAGCATTCCGTAAGCGGATCAATCAGTGAACTCATTCTCCAATGAGCACCTGTACTGTATCCCTAGTGTCCCTACACGAGCAGCTATGAGACCAGCTGCATCCATCATATGGACGGGTATACAGCACACCAGTCTATCCGGTTATCACGATGTCCCTCTCGAGTAACCTATGACCGGGATTATTTAGGATATGTGTTTAAAGGTGAATCGATCTCATTATCGTGATCTCATCACGATCCGATTCCCATTGCACAAATCCAAGGACATCACAATATATATGCATTTATGCAATAGTTATAAAGTGATATACGCCAAAATATAATAAGCAAAAAGATTCTGTATCAAGTCACACGTGCCATCACTCACGTGATTGGCTTGCTGGGCACTTATGACTAGCAATCTCCCACTTGACCTAAAGCCAATCACCTATGTGTCTGATCCCCATCAGACCCCTGTGACGCTCAAAGACAATCTGAGACAATGGCTTTGTTAGTGGATCTGCAATGTTATCTTCGGATGGAACTCTTTCCACTGCTACATCTCCTCGGGTTACGATCTCTCTTATAAGCTGGAACCTCCTCAAAACACTTCTAATGAGACCCGGGTTCCCTTATTTGAGTAATCACCCCATAGTTGTCGCAATATAAGGAAGTCGACTTGTCGCTATCTATATCGACTCCCAAATCTGTGATGAACTTCTTCACCCAGACTCCCTCCTTTGCTGCATCTAATGCAGCAATGTACTCCGCCTCTGTGGTCGAGTCAACAGTGGTATTTTGTTTGGAACTCTTCCAGCACACTGCTCCTCCATTCACGGTGTATACATACCCTGAATTCGACTTGCTATCATCGACATCAGACTGAAAACTTGAGTCAGTGAAGCCTTCAACCTTAAGGTTATTACCTCCATATACTAGTAAAAGATTCTTAGTCCTTCTCAAGTACTTAAGGATACACTTTACTGCTTTCCAGTGCTCCAAGCCTGGATCCACCTGATACCTGCTCGTGACACTCAGAGCATGCGCTATATCAGGCCTAGTACATAGCATGACATACATGATAGACCCTATTACTGAGGCATAAGGTATCATATTCATGTTTGCCCTTTCTTCTGGAGTCTTTGGGGACATACTCGTAGAAAGCGATATCCCATGTCTCATCGGTATGAGACCTCTCTTGGAATTTTCCATG
The DNA here is from genome assembly GCF_036884655.1 of Musa acuminata AAA Group. Classification (NCBI taxonomy): domain Eukaryota; kingdom Viridiplantae; phylum Streptophyta; class Magnoliopsida; order Zingiberales; family Musaceae; genus Musa; species Musa acuminata. Next base: position 29,980,471 of record NC_088349.1, on the reverse strand, counting down.
CCAAACCTTTTGACAATAGTTTCTATGTACCTGGACTGGGACAAGCCAAGCATCCTTTTGGATCTATCTCTATAGATTCTAATCCCCAAGATATAAGATGCTTCTCCTAAGTCCTTCATGGAGAAGTGTCTAGATAACCAAGCCTTTATTGTGGATAGCATTCCTATGTCATTCCCAATGATGAGGATGTCATCCACATATAACACCAAAAAGCTAATAGCGCTCCCACTTACCTTTCTGTATACACAAGGCTCATCTTCGTTCTTAACGAAGTCATAAGATCTGATTGCCTCATCAAATCTTATGTTCCAACTTCGGGAAGCTTGCTTTAGTCCATAAATGGATCTAAGCAACCTACACACCTTATCTGGGCAGTTCTTGGACACGAATCCCTCAGGTTGCATCATATACACCTCCTCCTCCAAGTTCCCATTGAGGAATGCGGTTTTCACATCCATCTGCCAGATCTCATAATCATAGTGTGCTGCAATAGCCAATAGAATTCTGATGGATTTTAGCATTGCTACGGGTGAGAAAGTTTCGTCATAGTCAACACCTTGCCTTTGACGATACCCCTTAGCCACTAGCCTTGCTTTATAGGTCTCTACCTTTCCATCTACTCCGATCTTTTTCTTAAAGATCCACTTGCAACCGATGGGTACAATACCTTCGGGTGCATCAACTAGGTTCCAAACCTTATTGGAGTACATAGAATCCATCTCAGAATTCATGGCTTCTTTCCACTTCCCGGAGTCTATACTCATAATAGCCTCCTCGTAGGTCTGAGGATCAATATCCTCTACATCCTCTGCTCTAATATGTCCCACATATCTCTCAGGAGGATGGGATACTCTATCGGACCTGCGTAAAGTTGAAACTTGTGTATTAGATACCTGAACAGACTCGGGCTGTAGAGTGGTGCTTGAGCTTGGTTCTCCAACCTCGCTCAATTCTATCATTCTCCCACTGTCTCCGTCAAGAATGTGTTCCTTCTCAAGGAACACTGCTCTCTTAGCTACAAAGACCTTTTGGTCCTCGAGATGATAGAAGTAATACCCACAAGTTTCCTTGGGGTATCCCACAAATTTACATCGCCCTGTCCTTGATTCTAACTTATCGGGGTTGTGTCTTTTAACATGGGCAGAGCAGCCCCAAATCTTAACTACTTTAAGATCAGGCTTCTTCCCTTTCCATATCTCATATGGTGTAGACACCACCGACTTAGTTGGAACTCTGTTCAGAAGGTAAGCTGCGGTATCTAGGGCATATCCCCAGAATGAGATGGGTAGGTCAGCGAAACTCATCATGGACCGTACCATATCTAATAATGTACGATTTCTCCTTTCAGAGACACCATTGAGCTGAGGTGTATAAGGAGGTGTCCATTGGGATAATATCCCATAGTCCTTGAGGAACTGAGTAAACTCTGTACTTAAGTACTCACCTCCTCGATCTGATCGAAGAGTTTTGATACTCTTTCCAGTCTGGTTCTCCACCTCATTCTTATACTCTCTGAATTTCTCAAAGGCCTCGGACTTGTACTTCATTAAGTACACATATCCATACCTTGAGAAATCATCAGTAAATGTAATGAAGTAGGAGTAACCTCCAATGGCATGAGTTGACATGGGTCCACATACATCACTATGTATGAGTTCCAACAACTTAGTGGCTCTCTCTCCAGTTCTACTAAATGGAGATTTGGTCAGTTTTCCACGAATGCAAGGCTCACAAGTTGCATATGACACATAGTCGAATGGATCTAGATATCCATCATTTAGCAACTTTTGAATCCTTCTTTCATGTATGTGACCTAGCCTACAATGCCACAGGTATACACATAGTGTCTTGCATAAACAAACCTTTATGCAATATTCCTCTCGTCAATCTCCCCTCGGCTTTGCTAGAATTTACAATAAATTGTATATGTGATAAGCAATATTGGTATCCAATACCAATGCATTATCACAAAAATCGGCCAATTGGAGATTGATCATGAATATACCTGAAGCTTCTCCAAGCTTCTATTTCGCCTTTTCTACAAGGTACTCTTTGTAGTTTCTCTTCCAGTGCCCATCTTTACCACAGTGGAAGCACTGGCCTTTGTCCTTTGTTGGGTCTTTCTTAGCAACCTTTGCTTTACCTTGTTTGCCCTTGCCCTTTCCCGGTGCAACCTCTACTCTTCACCGGTGCTACTTGTATGCAAGAAGGACGGAAATGGCGAATATACGTTGATTACCGAGCTCTCAAAGGCATAACCATCAAGGACAAATACCTTATTCCAATAGCAGATGAATTGTTAGATGAAAGGGATCATAAATCTTTACAAAGCTGGACCTTTGATCTGGGTATCATCAAATATGAGTGTGCAAAGAAGACATACCGAAAACCACCTTTTGAACACACAACAACCACTATGAATTTTTGCTTTCTTCAATAGAAGGTGGAATATCTTGGACATATCATATCAGAGGAAGGTATAGCAGTGGTGTTGAATCTCGAATTTTGATGATAAAATCAATTGATGGGTTAATAGATCTAATCCATATTATTGAGCTAAGTGTGCAGGATTAACTACGATAACCAGAAAACACAAAGCAAGTATACCGGAGTCAAGTTCGATGGACGTTTAAGAGTCCGAAGAATCGTCGGAGATGTTGTCGGAACCAATCGAGAAGAAATCGGGAACCTGTCGGAATTTTCGGAAGTTCGCCGAAGAGATCGTCGGAGGTTCACGGAGATCACCGAGAAGGCTCGGCTACTCGTTAAAGTCATCACAAGTTCGGGAGCTTGCTGGGAGTCCGTCGGAAGAAGTTCGTCGGAAAGCTCGTCGAAACAAGACTCGACGTTCGCGGTTGAAAGCTTGCTTAGGATGTGTTTTTTGTTATGTAGTTCACTTGTAATTAGGATTAGGATTAAGAGATAATCCTATATCCTGGTTAGGGGCCAACTGGACCCAAAGTCAGATATGGTTTGGGCTAAAATTAAGCCAAACCAGTGAAATTGAAGAGCCAGGCGGTGGCACCGCCTGGCTAGGCGGTGACACCTCCTTGGCTGGGCGGTTGCACCGTCCAACACCCGAGCGCTGGGCGGTGGCACCGCTTGGCTGGGCGGTGGCACCTCCAGCACCGGGAACGCAAAGAGAATTCAAATTTTGGAGCCCAAAATTTGAATCCTCTTGAGGCCTATAAATACCCCTCAAATCTCAGTTTAGAGAACAAATTTTGAGTAGCAAGTAATTGAGAGAAAAGTCTTAGAAGAGTCTTTGCCTTTCTTGTTTTCATTTGCTAGTGTTCACCTCCTTCTTTCTTGCTGAAAATCTGTAAGAGAGTGAACCACTTGTAAAAGTTGTAAGAGGGGTATTCACCCTTCCCTTTCAAGAGATTTGCTAGTGGAAGGTGGGAGCCTCATCGAAGAGGGGCCTCGCAAGTGGATGTAGGTCACTTGACCGAACCACTTTAAAACAACGTAATCTCTGGTTTGCATTTCATTACTGCTATTTACATTTACTGCACAACTTTGCGAATACGCTTTTAAGTTAAGCACTTCCAATTCTGATTTCTTATCGTACGAAAGATTTGTCTAAAACCGAAGTTTTAATCCGCTGCACTAATTCACCTCCCCTCTTAGTGCCGCTCCGAACCTAACAAGTGGTATCAGAGCGAGGTTATCTCTCATATTTGGTTTAATACCCAAGAGAGATGGCTTACTCCGGCATGCAAGAGGGCCATTCTATTGCACGACCACCTTTGTTTAATGGGTCGGATTACACATATTGGAAGACTCGCATGAGGATCTTCCTCATTTCTATGGACTTTGAGCTTTGGTCTATTGTCGAGAATGGATTTCAAAAATCTTCTCTTCCGATGAGCGAATGGAATGAATCGGAGAAGAAGGTTTTTGCTTTAAATGCAAAGGCTATGAATTCCTTGTTTTGTGCATTAGACAAAAACGAATTTAATCGTGTTTCAATGTGTGATTCGGCTTTTGATATTTGGAGAACTCTTGAGGTCACTCATGAAGGCACTAGTTGAGTGAAAGAGTCCAAAATCAACATCCTTGTGCACTCTTATGAACTTTTCCGAATGAAACCAAATGAGTCCATCGGAGACATGTACACCCGGTTTACGGATGTCATCAATGAACTCAAAGCTCTTGGTAAAGAATTTACTAACTTTGAATTAGTAACTAAAATCTTAAGATCCCTCCCTAAAAGTTGGGATCCAAAAGTTACGGCCATTCAAGAGGCCAAAGACCTTAAAGCATTCCCTCTTGAAGAGCTCATTGGGTCTCTAATGACCTACGAAATGATATGTCAAGCTCATGACGAGCTCGAGAACCCCCTTCCAAAGAATAGGAAGGATATGGCACTCAAATCACAAGAAGACCACTTGAAAGGAACATCAAGTGATGAGGACAGTGACAATGACATTGCACTTTTGACTCAAAAATTTTAAAAATATTTAAGAAAGAACAAATTTAAAAATAATATAAAAAATAAATTTGAACAAAAGAAGGACCAAGTGATTTGCTATGAATGCAAAAAACCGGGACACTACAAGAACGATTGTCCTCAAGCCAAAAAGAGGACATCAAAGAAGAAGGCGCTCAAGGCAACATGGGATGATTCAAGCGCGTTCGAAGAAGAGGAGTCCAACATCGAGCAAGTTGCTCATTACGCGCTAATGGCTTTAGGAGAAGAGGTTTGTGATTTATTTAATGAAGATTTATCTTTTGAAGAACTCTCTATCGCTTTTCATGAATTATTTGATGAATGTAGAACTGTTAGCAAGAAGTTAAGTATCTTAAAGAAAGAGCATGTTTTGCTACAAGATAAGTTTGATGGTCTTCAAACTCCTCCATGCTCTAAGTGTGAGCATTTAGAAGCAATAAAAAATGAAAATTTGCTTCTTAAGGAAACCTTAAACAAGTTTAAGGTTGGTAGCAAAGGATTAGATATGATCCTTGCAAACAAGGGTCACATCGCAAATAGAAATGGAATTGGATTTGTAAAAGGATTACATCAAAATCCTACCACTTTCATAAAAGGACCTACATTACATGTTTCCTCCTATATGAAATGCAACTTCTGTTGCAAATCCGGACATATTGCCTACAAATGTCCATTTAGGAAAATTATTTCACAAAAATTAAAATGGGTTCCTAAAGGAACTATAAAGGATTCAAAAATAAATAACAAGGTTAGTGGGTCAATTTTTGAGGCACCCAAAATCAAATGGGTACCTAAAAATCATCCTCTTTTGTAGACAAACCCACAAGCTAGGAGCAAGAGATGGTATCTCGATAGTGGATGCTCAAGACATATGACTGGAGATCCATCTCATTTCTCTATGCTCACTAGCAAAGAAGAAGGGTATGTCACCTTCGGAGACAACAACAAAGGCAAAATCATTGGCAAGGGAACTATTGGTAACAAATTTAGTTTTTCCATTGATGATGTTTTACTAGTTGATGGATTGAAACATAATCTCTTGAGTATTAGTCAACTATGCGATAAAGGTTATATCGTTAGATTTGAATCAAATATGTGCATTATTGAAAAACCAAATCATAACATGACTATGATTGCTTTAAAGCAAAATAATGTCTATACCATCAATCTTGATAAACTAAGTAATGAAATGTGTTTCTCTGTCGTAAATGATGATGCTTGGCTTTGGCATAGGAGATTAGGCCATGCAAGCATGAAAACAATATCTAAAATCTCATCTCAAGAATTAGTACGAGGGATTCCGAATATAAAGTTTATTAAGGATAAGGTATGCGATGCATGTCAACTAGGCAAACAAATAAAAACAAGCTTCAAACCAAAAAATCAAATTAGCACCACTAGACCATTACAATTGATCCATTTGGACTTATTTGGACCAATTGATACAACAAGTCTAGGTGGAAGCAAATATGCTTTTGTGATTGTGGATGACTACTCTAGATACACTTGGACCTATTTCTTAGCTCACAAAAGTGATTGCTTCAAGTGCTTCTCTAAATTTTGTAAACTCACTCAAAATGAAAAAGGTTTCATGATTTCATCAATTCGGAGTGATCACGGTGGCGAATTTCAAAACCGTGACTTTCAAAATTTTTGTGAAGTTAATGGATACAATCATAACTTCTCCACTCCGAGGAATCCCCAACAAAATGGAGTAGTTGAAAGAAAAAATAGAAATCTACAAGAAATGGCAAGAACTATGTTAAATGAACATAGTTTACCTAAGTATTTTTGGGCCGAAGCCGTAAATACAGCTTGCTACATCATGAATAGAGTCCTATTAAGACCATCCTTATCAAAAACTCCCTATGAATTATGGAATAACAAAAAACCAAATGTTTCTTATTTTAAAGTTTTCGGTTGCAAATGCTTTATTTTGAATGAAAGAGATGTCTTAGGAAAATTTGATGCTAAATCCGATGAAGGCATCTTTCTTGGTTACTCTTCCGTTTCTAAGGCTTTTCGGGTTTTTAACAAAAGAACGTTAGTAATAGAAGAGTCTATTCATGTAGTTTTTAATGAAATTTCTAATTTAAAGAAAAATAATTTTGATGATGATCTTGGTTTTGATAATTTGAATTTAAATGAACCTCCTCCTCAAAATAGCAACTTGGATGCAACTTCTTCCGAAATTTTCTTACCTAAGGAATAGAAGTATATAGATGCTCATCCGAAGGAGCTAATTATAGAAGATACATCAAAAGGGGTTCAAACTCGTTCCTCTTTCAAGAATTTTTGTGCTAATGCCGCCTTCCTTTCTCAAATTGAACCTAAATGCATTGACGAATCCATAAAAGATGATTTTTGGGTTATTGCAATGCAAGAGGAATTGAATTAATTTGAGAGGAATAAGGTATGGAAGCTTGTTCCTAGACCAAGTGACCACTTAGTCATAGGTACTAAGTGGGTCTTTAGAAACAAGCAAGACGAAAATGGTATCGTGGTTAGAAACAAGGCTAGATTAGTGGCCAAAGGTTTCAACCAAGAAGAATGTATCGATTACGAAGAAACCTTCGCTCCCGTGGCTCAATTAGAAGCTATAAGGATGCTCCTTGCCTATGCTAGTAGTAATAATTTTAAACTATTTCAAATGGATGTCAAAAGTGCTTTCTTGAATGGTTTTATTTCCGAAGAAGTATATGTTGAACAACCTCCCGGATTTGAAAATTCTCTTCTTCCTAATCATGTATTCAAATTGACTAAGGCCCTCTATGGCTTGAAACAAGCTCCTAGAGCTTGGTATGAAAGGCTTAGTTCCTTTCTTATTTTAAATAATTTTACTAAAGGCAAGGTTGATACTACATTGTTTATTAAACATTTTGAAAATAATTTTCTTATTGTGCAAATTTATGTTGACGATATTATATTTGGCTCTTCGGATGAATCACTATGTGAATCATTTGCCAAATGTATGAGTCTTGAATTTGAAATGAGTTTAATGGGTGAATTAACTTTCTTTTTGGGATTACAAATCAAACAACTTAGTGATGGTATATTTCTTAACCAATCTAAATATACACTAGAATTGTTAAAACGATTTAACATGGATAATTCAAAAGCAATAAACACCCCTATGAGCACTGCGACTAAGTTAGATATGGATGAAAATAGTGAAAATTTCGATCAAAAAACATATAGGGGAATGATAGGTAGTCTACTCTACCTCACAGCGACTAGACCGGATATTATGTTTAGTGTAGGACTTTGTGCTAGGTTTCAATCTAATCCTAAATTATCTCATCTTAAGAGTGTTAAAAGAATATTTAGGTATCTTAAAGGAACTCCAAATATAGGATTGTGGTATCCAAAATCTGAAAAATTCGATCTAATAGCTTATGCAGATGCCGATTTTGGCGAATGCAGGATAGATAGAAAAAGTATATCCGGAACATGCCAATTTTTAGGACATGCACTTGTTTCTTGGACTTCCAAGAAACAAAATTCAGTTGCACTATCTACGGCGGAAGCCGAATACATTGCTGCAAGTGCATGTTGTGCACAAGTTGTTTGGATGAAAAATACATTAGAAGACTATGAAATTCACTTTAAAAACATTCCCATAAAATGTGATAATACTAGTGCCATATGTCTTACTAAAAATCCAATTCAGCACTCTAGAACTAAGCACATCGACGTTAGGCATCATTTCATACGCGATCATGTCCTTAACAATGATGTTGTTCTAGAATTCATTGACACAAAGCATCAATTAGCAGATATATTTACAAAAGCTTTGAACAAAGATCAATTTGAATTCATTAGAAGGGAATTAGGTATGTTAAATTGTCCCAAAGAATAAATGTGTTTGAATGGATTTTTCGTAAAGTTTTTCATTCTCTCTGATCAAGATTTTATGATTTTATGAATCTCGAAATTGATTTTGATGGCTTGATCAGGATTAATGATTTTATGAATCTCGAAATTGATTTTGATGGCTTGATCAAGATTAATGATTTTATGAATCTCGAAATTGATTTTGATGGCTTGATTATGAGTTTCAAGTTGACAATTTGAATGAGTTTGTATTCGAATTATGATCTTCACTTATTGGAGTTCCTACTTGAATTTTTTAATCACGATCTCTTCCTTGTACACCTATAATTTTTTATTATAGAAAGAAGAGATTTGATAAAATCGATGAATGTTGAATTTTCCTTTATGATGAACTCGACATAAACATTTTAGCATACTTAATTTTGGATGATAAAATTTTTGTATGATCAATGTTATAATCACAAATTATGTGCTTCAAGTCTCATTCCCTTTTTGTTGATGACAAAGGGGGAGAAAAGTGATGACTTGTACCATTTTGATAGCATGACTTATATAAAAATTGATTGAGCCTTGAGAATGTCTTATATGCCTTGCAAAATCCTTGAGAATATCACAAGATTGATTGATCATATTGAAAGCATGCCTTACATCTATATCATGAAATTCATGTTGAAAATCTTTATCTCCTATCGTAGTAAAAATCGTCCCATATCATTTGACTTATGATTTTCATCGAAGTTTCGCATTTACTATTGCTTAATGAGAATAACGATAAGTTCTACGGTTAGAACTTAACGGTTTATGCTTGAATTCAATGGATGAAATTCAAGTGTTTTCAACTTCTCATAATATGGCATATAGATAGGGGGAGTTATGTTTAACTCCGTCATCAATTGATTGTCATCATCAAAAAGGGGGAGATTGTTGAATCTCGGATTTTGATGATAAAATCAATTGATGGGTTAATTGATCCAATCCATATTATTGAGCTAAGTGTGTAGGATTAACTACGATAACCAGAAAACACAAAGCAAGTATACCCGAGTCAAGTTCGGTGGACGTTTAAGAGTCCGAAGAATCGTCGGAGATGTTACCGGAACTAATCGAGAAGAAATCGGGAACCTGTCGGAATTTTTGGAAGTTCGTCGAAGAGATCGTCGGAGGTTCACGGAGATCACCGAGAAGGCTCGGCTACTCGTTAAAGTCATCACAAGTTCGGGAGCTTGCTGGGAGTCCGTCGGAAGAAGTTCGTCGGAAAGCTCACCGAAACAAGACTCGACGTTCGCGGTTGAAAGCTTGCTTAGGATGTGTTTTTTGTTATGTAGTTCACTTGTAATTAGGATTAGGATTAAGAGATAATCCTATATCCTGGTTAGGGGCCAACTGGGCCCAAAGTCAGATATGGTTTGGGCTAAAATTAAGCCAAACCAGTGAAATCGAAGAGCCAGGCGGTGGCACCGCCCAGCACCCGAGAGCTGGGCGGTGACACCTCCTTGGCTGGGCGGTTGCACCGTCCAGCACCCGAGCGCTGGGCGGTGGCACCACTTGGCTGGGCGGGGGCACCTCCAGCACCGGGAACCCAAAGAGAATTCAAATTTAGGAGCCCAAAATTTGAATCCTCTTGAGGCCTATAAATACCCCTCAAATCTCAGCTGAGAGAACAACTTTTGAGCAGCAAGTAATTGAGAGAAAAGTCTTAGAAGAGTCTTTGCCTTTCTTGTTTTCATTTGCTAGTGTTCACCTCCTTCTTTCTTGCTGAAAATCTGTAAGAGAGTGAACCGCTTGTAAAAGTTGTAAGAGGGGTATTCACCCTTCCCTTTCAAGAGATTTGCTAGTGGAAGGTGGGAGCCTCATCGAAGAGTGGCCTCGCAAGTGGATGTAGGTCACTTGACCGAACCACTTTAAAAACAGCATAATCTCTGGTTTACATTTCATTACTGCTATTTACATTACTACAAACCCTCTTACTGCTTTATTTCCTCATTACATTTACTGCACAACTTTGCGAATACGCTTTTAAGTTAAGCACTTCCAATTCCGATTTCTTATCGTACGAAAGATTTGTCTAAAACCAAAGTTTTAATCCGCTGCACTAATTCACCCCCCCTCTTAGTGCCGCTCCGAACCTAACAGTGGACCCCTCCAAAATAGAAGCAATGCAGAACTGGCCGACCCCAAGGAACATAAAATTGCTGCATGGATTTTTGGGTTTAACATGCTACTACCGTAAGTTCATGAAAAACTATAAAAAGATTAGTGCACCACTTACTTCCTTACTGAAAAATGATGTCTTCCAATAGTCAGACAGAGCCTCCGCTGCCTTCAACAAACTTAAGGCAGCCATGACGACGACGCTGAGGCTAGCACTACCAGATTTCAGCCGACCCTTCATTATTGAGGTCGACGCATTTGGAGTCAGAATTGGAGTCATTCTCATGCAAGATGGTCGACCACTCGCATATACTAGCAAGGCATTATCTCCCTCCCATCAAATTATGTCAACATATGATAAGGAGATGCTCGCCATTATGCACGCAACAACGAGATGGATACCCTACTTAATTGGTCGACGATTTCAAATTAAAACCGACCATAAAAGTCTCAAGTACTTTTTGGAGCAAAAGATATCATCCCCTAAGCAACAAAAATGGGTAACAAAACTTCTTGGATTTGATTATGAAATAACTTACAAAAAGGGAAAAGAGAATGTTCTTGCAGATGCGCTTTCGCAACTACCCGAGCAAGTTGAAGTTCCGGCCATTTCACTTTCGACCAGTGACTACCTTGAGGATATTAAGATGGAATGACAGGAAGATTCAGATACAAGTAAGATTATAAAAAAATTGGAGGAAGCACCAAGCCCCATGGCTCATTACAATTGGGACTCAAAAGAATTACACTATAAGGGATGCATTGTGCTTATGATAAATTCTACTTGCATCTTCACGAGCAGATTTTGGACAAGGTTATTCCATATGCAGGGTACTAAATTGAAAAGGAGTACGGCATATCACCCACAAACCGACGGCCAAACGGAAGTTACAAATAGGTGCTTGGAGATAGCCCAAAGCCACCCACCAAATATGACTACCCAAGGAGAACTTCAGACTCAGCCAAGTGCCATTATTGATCGACGGATCGTGACTCGACGACGATGATCCACTACTGAATTACTAATACAATGGGCAAACCTACTAATAGAAGATGCCACTTGGGAGAACTATGATGACTTGAAGATCAAATTCTCAAAATTCATTAATCATTAGCCTCGAGGACAAGGCTGATTTGAAGAGAGCGGGTCTGTTAGGACTCTAGCTAGGAGAGTCCTAATTGAGAGGGACATTCATGTAAAACCTACCTAAGCCAACCCCTATTAAAGAGGTGAAGAGGCCGGCTAGGGTTAGGAGGTTATTTCTTAGAGAGGAATAGGGAGTTGTAAAGGAGTCTTGAGTAGGAGTCCTATTAGGAGTTGGTTAGAAATAGGAGTCTTGAGTAGGAGTCCTATTCTGAGTTAGTTAGAAGTAGGAGTCTTAAGTAAGAGTCCTATTGGGAGTTAGGGTTTAGAAGCCCTATAAATAGTTATGTATTCCACCTCTTTTCATAAGCAATAGATGAATCTTTTCTGCAGCCTTTGAGCAACAACTTGGAGGGAGGAACCCCTATAGAGTTCCAAGGAGGCCGATCCCCTAAAGAGATCAACCCCAAGTTTAGAATCTACAAGAGTTCTAACAAAATCGTTGTTATGTCGCCCCCACGTTTCCCGTGCAATGTCACATGTTTCTCCGTACTATAAAATTTCATAATTAGTTTCATAAAATTTCAGGAAACATCACCTAATGTCATCAACTATTTAATTCTAAGCATGGCCTCATGATTGTTAAGAGTGAGAAGGAAGAAATCTGCAATTATCTCTTAGTCCTACAGCAATAGTTTCTCCTGCGGGTGCCTATGATCACAATTCAAAATCCATCCATCGGCGACCTTAACGTCAAACCTGCTACAATTCTCAATAGGTAAAGCCATCTGGATAGCAACCTTACTATTTAGAAAGTTATTAGTACTGCCCATGTCGATAAGAACAGTGATCGGTTGTTGTTTTAGAAGGCCTCCAACTTTCATCATTTACGGGTTTGAGTAGCCGACTAGTGCATGTACCGTAACTTTAGTCGGTTGTGGCTCTTCTTCTGCATCTTCTTCTTCATGTTCAAGGCTCTCTTCTAGATATTCAATGACCTATTCTTCTATTAGTTCAGTCATAAGAAGTCTACCTGTACTACAGCAATGCTCACGGCTCTACGGCTCATCGCAATGCTAACATAACCCCTTCGCATATCGCTCCCGAAGCTCTTCTCTTGTTAACCTCTTTAGTGTAGGGACTCAGTCAATAGTAGGGGGGGCTGAGGGCTTCAATATTGCTGGTTGAGGAGTGACCCTAGTCCTCCAAGCTTCATGGTTCAATTGCTCCTCTTGATGTCATGCGAAAGAGATGGCTGCCATAAGCGTGTACGGTTGTCATGCTTTAACTTCTCCTCGGATCTCCGACTTCAAGCCCTCAATGAAGGTCCTCAATAGCTATTTTTGAGACCAATCATGAGTTTGATTAGATAACTTTTCAAACCTGGTTTGATACTCCTGAATGGTGGAGGTTTATCGGATCTTTGCAAGTTGTCTGTCAATATTCTCGTAATCAGTTGGTCTGAAGCGTATCAGTAGTCCTTCTTTGAATTGTCGCCATGAAAGGACTACATAAGTATGTTCAAACCAGTCAAACCACTGTTTAGCATCCCCTTCAAGATGTATAGCTACAATTTTCACCATTTATGCATCTGCGGTTTTGTGGTACCGAAAATATCGCTCCACGCATGAGATCCAACCAATTGAGTCTCCTTCTTCCCATCTAGGGAAGTCCACTCTCATGCATGGATAGTTGGGGTCGGTCATAGAGATTCCCCTCTCTTGGAAGTCATATCTTCGGGCTTGGTGTGATTGGGCAAAGCTCTCTCCTTGATGTGATTTCTTCGGGCTTAGTGGTCAGCCCAATCTGAGTTCGGTAAAGAGCGTCTGAATCTTATCCTCCATTCGCTTCTCGAAGGCTTCAAATTTAGCATTGATTATCTCCTCAGATGCCATAGTATATGCCGCCAAATCTGTGATGTTAAGATCTCTCTTTTGTTGTCGGATTAAAGGCATGTATTGGTTGAGAGAGGTGATGGTCGAAAGGGTTGGTGGATTGGTGGATGTAGGCTACGGATTAGGCTTGTTTTGTGGCTATTTTGGGTGCAGTTTGAGGGTATGGTTTGGTGGAGTTTTAGGGCTATGGATGAAAGTTTTGGATCTGTGGTAGATGGCAGCAAAGATTTGATAGAAATCAGTGGAAGTTGCAGCAAGTATGTGCTATCTTGTAAGAGCAGAATTGTCGTCAAAGAAACAACGGTTTCTCGACGTAATTTCCACCAAAAACTTGAGAGAATTGAGGAGGGAATTGATAGCAAAATCATAGTTTATATGACAGCAAGAATGACTAATTTAATCAAGAAAATTTTGGCAGTATAACAGCAAGGAAATTGGTGCAAGTTGCGATAGCAGAATTATCGTCGAAAAATTTCAGCGGTCTACGATGAAAATTTACAGAAACACAAAATCATTTTTATTGATGAATTCCTCAATAGATCAATCTTAGATAGAAGCCAAGATGATCTATGAAGTGTATAAGAAATTTCATTCAAAAAATATTGCAAATAGATGGGTTAAGGCAACAATATGCGATTGAAATTTTCTGCAGCACAGATATTTAAATATAGCATATTGGACGTAAAAGATTAGTAGTTTATATTAAGAATTTTTTGATAAAACTAAAGGGAAATCCACTAGTAGGAAGTGTCAAAGCTATTATAAAAATTTCGTAGAGATTTGAATAGAAACAACGTAGTATAAAGATCAAAGAAACAGTGCTATGCGGCTAAAATTTTTTCAAGTATAGCAGATTAGACGTAAAATTTCAATGGTTTATATTAAGAATTTTTTGACAAAACCATAGGGAAATCTGTTGTTAGGAAGTGTCAAAGATGTCATAAAAATTTTATAGATATTTAGATAGAAAAAACACAGTAACAAGATCAAACAGACGGTGCTACACGGTTGGAATTCTATAATGTATCTTTCATCGTAGAGATGAAAACTTTATGACGAAAAGTTTATGCAGCAATATAGGAATAATTTTTTTGGGATTTTCAAATAAGGATAACTAAATTACAGCAGTAGTAAGGTAGAAAACCAGAACCTGTTGCAATTCACGGAGAGATCAAAGGATGATCCGTGGTGGTGGAGATGATGGCGGAATTCGACAACGATCTTTTAAGCAATTGTGGGAATTGCTTTGGGTGGTTGTGGAGGGCTGATGGATGGTAGTGGAAGGCAGCGAGATGCCAAGAACGTTGCTCTGATACCAGGTGTTAGAATCCTTGCAGATTCTAAACTTGGGGTTGATCTCTTTAGGGGACCGGCCTCCTTGGAACTCTATAGGGGTTCCTCCCTCAAAGTTGCTGCTCAAAGGCTGCAGAAAAGATTCATCTATTGCTTTTCAAAAGAGGAGGAATACTGGCTATTTATAGGCTTTCTAAACCCTAACTCCTAATATGATTTCTACTCAAGACTCCTACTTCTAACCAACTCCTAACAGGACTTCTACTCAAGACTCCTATTCCTTTACAACTCCTAATTCTTCTCTAAGAAACAACCTCCTAACCCTAACCGGCCTCTTCGCCTCTTTAATAGAGGTCGGCTTAGGTAGGTTTTACATGAATGTCCCTCTTATTTAGGACTCTCCTAGCTAGAGTCCTAACAGTTTTTGCTTTAAATGCAAAGGCTATGAATGCCTTGCTTTGTTCACTAGACAAAAATGAATTTAATCGTGTTTCAATTTGTGATTCGGCTTTTGATATTTGGAGAACTCTTGAGGTCACTCATGAAGGCACTAGCCGAGTGAAAGAGTCCAAAATCAATATTCTTGTGCACTCTTACGAACTTTTTCGAATGAAACCAAGTGAGTCCATCGGAAACATGTACACCCGTTTCATGGATGTCATCAATGGACTCAAAGCTCTTGGTAAAGATTTTTTTAACTTTGAACTAGTTGCTAAAATCTTAAGATCCCTTCCAAAAAGTTGGGATCCAAAAGTTACGGCCATTCAAGAGGCCAAGGACCTTAAAACATTCCCTCTTGAAGAACTTATTGGGTCTCTAATGACCTACGAAATGACATATCAAGCTCATGATGCGCTAGAGAACCCCCTTCCAAAGAACAGGAAGGATATGGCACTCACATCACAAGAAGACCACTTGAAAGGAATATCAAGTGATGAGGACAGTGAGAATGACATTACACTTTTGACTCAAAAATTTAAAAAATTTATAAGAAAGAACAAATTTAAAATAACACCAAAAATAGACTTGAACATAAAAAGGACAAAGTGATATGCTATGAATGCAAGAAGCCGGGGTATTTCAAAAATTAATGCCCTCAAGCCAAGAAGAAGCAACCGAAGAAGAAGAAAGCTCTAAAAGCAATTTGGGACGATTAAAGTGATTCTGAAAGTGAAGATGCTAGCAACAAAGAGGAGGCAAACATCACACTAATGGCTTTGGGAGAAGAGGTATGTGATTTAATTAATGAAGATTTATCTTTTGAATAACTCTCTATCGCTTTTCATGAATTATTTGATGAATGTAGAACTATTAGTAAGAAGTTAAATATCTTAAAGAAAGAGTATGTCTTATTACAAAATATGTTTGATAGTCTTCAAACTCCTCCATGTTCTAAGTGTGAGCATTTAGAAGCAATAAAAAATGAAAATTTGCTACTTAAAGAGACCTTAAATAAGTTTAAGGTCGGTAGCAAAGGATTAGACATGATCCTTGCAAACAAGGGTCACATCGTAAATAAAAGTAGAATTGGATTTATAGAAGGATTACATCAAAATCCTACCACTTTCATTGAAGGGCATACATTGCATGTTTCATCTTGTATGAAATGCAACTTTTGTTGCAAATCCGGACATGTTGCCTACAAATATCCATTTAGGAAAATTATTTCACATAAATTAATATGGGTTCCTAAAGGAACTATAAATAATTCAATAATGAATAATAAATTGGTGGATCAATTTTTTAGGCACCCAAAATCAAATAGGTACCTAAAAATCATCCTCTTTTGTAGACAAACCCACAAGCTAGGAGCAAGAGATGGTATCTCGATAGTGGATGCTCAAAGACATATGATTGGAGATCCATCTCATTTCTCTATGGTCACTAGCAAAGAAGAAGGGTACGTCACCTTCGGAGACAACAACAAAGGCAAAATCATTGGTAAGGGAACCATAGGTAACAAATTAAAATTTTCTATTGATGATGTATTACTAGTTGATGGATTAAAACATAATCTCTTAAGTATTAGTCAATTATGTGATAAAGGTTATATCGTTAGATTTGAATCAAATGTGTGCATTATTGAAAAACCAAACAATAACATGTCAATGATTGCTTTTAAGCAAAATAATGTCTACACCATCAACCTTGATGAACTAAGTAATGAAATGTGCTTCTCCGCCTTAAATGATGATGCTTGGCTTTGGCATAGGAGATTAGGCCATGCAAGTATAAAACTAATATCTAAGATCTCATCTAAAGAATTAGTACGAGAGATTCCAAATATGAAGTTTGGTAAGGACAAAGTATGTGATGCATGTCAACTAGGTAAACAAATAAAAGCTAGTTTCAAACCAAAAAATCAAATTAGCACCACTAAACCATTACAATTGATCCATTTGGACTTATTTGGACCAATTGACACAACAAGTCTAGGAGGAAGCAAATATGCTTTTGTAATTGTTGATGACTATACTAGATACACTTGGACCTATTTCTTGGTTCACAAAAGTGATTGTTTCAAGTGTTTCTCTAAATTTTGTAAACTCACTCAAAACGAAAAAGGCTTCATGATTTCATTAATTCGGAGTGATCACGGTGGCGAATTTCAAAACCATGATTTCCAAAGCTTTTGTGAAGTTAATGGATATAATCACAACTTCTCCACTCCAAGAAATCCTCAACAAAATGGAGTAGTTAAAAGAAAAAATAAAAACCTACAAGAAATGACAAGAACTATGTTAAATAAACATAGTCTACCCAAGTATTTTTGGGCCAAAGCCATGAATACGGCTTGCTACATCATGAATAGGGTTCTAATAAGACCGTCTCTATCAAAAACTCCCTATGAATTATGGAATAACAAAAAACCAAATGTTTCTTATTTTAAAGTTTTTGGTTGCAAATGCTTTATTTTGAATGAAAAGGATGCCTTAGGAAAATTTGATGCTAAATCCGATGAAGGCATCTTTCTTGGTTACTCTTTCGTTTCTAAGGCTTTTCGTATTTTTAACAAAAGAACCTTAGTTATAGAAGAGTTTATTCATGTGGTTTTTAATGAAAATTTTGAGTTAAAGAAAAATGATTTTGATGATGATCTGGGCTTTGATAATTTGAATTTAAAGGAACCCCCTCCTCAAAATAGCAACTTAGATGCATCTTCTTCCGAAATTTCCTTATCCAAGGAATAGAGGTATGTAAATGCTCATCCAAAAGAGCAAATTATAGGAGATACATCTCAAGGGGTTCAAACTCGTTCTTCTTTGAAGAATTTTTGTGCTAACGCCGCCTTCCTTTCTCAAATCGAACCTAAATGCATTGACGAGGCCTTAAAAGATTATTTTTGGGTCATTGCAATGCAAGAGGAATTAAACCAATTTGAGAGGAATGAGGTATGGAAGCTTGTTCCTTGACCTAGTGACCATTTAGTCATTGGTACTAAATGGGTCTTTAGAAACAAGAAAGACGAATGCGGTATCGTGGTTAGAAACAAGGCTAGATTAGTGGCCAAAGGTTTCAAACAAGAAGAAGGTATCGACTATGAAGAAACCTTCGCTCCTGTGGCAAGATTAGAAGCCATTAGGATGCTCCTTGCCTATGCTAGTAGTAATAATTTTAAACTATTTCAAATTCATTTCAAAAGTGCCTTCTTGAATGGTTTTATTTCCGAAGAAGTACATGTCGAACAACCTCCCGGATTTGAGAATTTTCTTCTTCCTAATCATATATTCAAATTAACTAAGGCTCTCTATGGCTTGAAACAAGCTCCTAGAGCTTGGTATGAAAGACTTAGTTCCTTTCTTATTTTAAATAATTTTACCAAATGCAAGGTTGAAACTACATTATTTATCAAACACTTTGAAAATAATTTTCTTATTGTGCAAATTTATGTTGATGATATTATTTTTGGTTCTTCGGATGAATCACTATGTGAATCATTTGCCAAATGTATGAGTCATGAATTTGAAATGAGTTTAATGGGTGAATTAACTTTCTTTTTAGGATTACAAATCAAACAACTTATGGATGGTATATTTCTTAACCAATCTAAATATAAATTAGAATTGTTAAAACGATTTAACATGGATAATTTAAAAGCGATAAAAACCCCTATGAGTACTTTGACTAAGTTAGATATGGATGAAAATAGTGAAAATTTCGATCAAAAAACATATAGGGGAATGATAGGTAGTCTACTCTACCTCACCGTGACTAGACCAGATATCATGTTTAGTGTAGGACTTTGTGCTAGGTTTCAATCTAATCCTAAATTATCTCATCTTAAGAGTGTTAAAAGAATGTTTAGATATCTTAAAGGAACTCCAAATTTAGGATTGTGGTATCCAAAATCTGATAAATTTGATTTAATAGCTTATGCAGATGTCGATTTTGGTGGATGCAGGATAGATAGAAAAAGTACATCTGGAACATGCCAATTTTTAGGACATGCACTTATTTCTTGGACTTCCAAGAAACAAAATTCAATTGCACTATCTACGATGAAAGCCGAATACATTGCTGCAAGTGCATGCTGTGCACAAGTTGTTTGGATAAAAAATATATTAGAAGACTATGGAATTCACTTGAAAAACATTCCCATAAACTGTGATAATACAAGTGTCATATGTCTTACCAAAAATCCAATTCAGCACTCTAGAACTAAGTATATCGATATTAGGCATCATTTCATATGCGATCATGTCCTTAACAATAATGTCGTTCTAGAATTTATTGACACAAAGCAACAATTAGCAGACATTTTTACAAAAGCCTTAAATGAAGACCAATTTGAATTCATTAGAAGGGAACTAGGCATGTTAAATTGTCCCTGAAAATAAACTTGTTTGAATGTATTTTCTGAAAAATGTCTCATCCTCTTTCCGTTCTTTTGTGGATTTGATTTCATCATTCTCTTTCGATTCCAAATGACATATTAAAATACAACCCAATATCTTAACCTATCTTGAGTCAAACACCTCTGAAAAACAAAAGGGGGGAAGAAAGAATTTTTTTTCTTCTCTTCCACGGCATGCCAACGGTGGCACCGCTAGAACCGACGGTAGCACCGCCTAAGCGCTCGGGCGCCAGGTGGTGGCATCGCTCGTTTTGGCGGTGGCACCACCCGAGAGCCCCTTTATAAGCCAAAGGGTTAGGGCCGACGCTGACACCATCCCCAACCCGTGAGAAACTGGCTCAAGCTCTCCTAGAACCTTCCTAAACCCTCATTCCAACCCTTAGAAGCCTTGGAGAGGGATTCTTGTTGGTCCAAGCTCTCAATCTTCCAAGAAATTCTCCATACGGTAAAATCTAAAAACTTTCCTTCCTCTTCTCATTATCTTACCTACTCTTTACAGTTTCATATTTTTGATCTATCATCTTGTCTAGATAATGGCTTCTAATAGATCAAAAGGAAAAAGGGTTGAAGGAGATTCATATGACCAAGATCTTTTTAGATCCAAAGAAGTAGCTCTTAAGTTTCCAAATTTCGAAACAAGATGTATCCATAAGGGTAAACACGTTGATCTCAATAAACTAAGAAACCTAGAACCTATTAGGTGGTTTGCACATTTAGATGCCCTACCTCTCCTATAAATAAATGAACCAATTTAACCTAGGTTAGTTATACTATTTTATGCAAACTTATGTGTGGATAATGATAGCCTAAGTACTTACCTACTAAGAACATAAATTAGAATTTTTAATAGTACTATTTGTGAACTAATTGGAATCATTGAAAAAGATAGGGGCTGTTATTTTAGAGGTAAATGAGATGTCAATATATTCGGAGCAACTTACTCCGAAGCCGTTGAAACTATTTTTGCAAATTCGGACCTCGGCATAATACCCAAGAGTTGCGAGCACTTACTGCCCTTTAACTCTAAAATTCTTCATCATATCATAACGAGCATACTATTCCCTAAGCAATTTCATCTTGATGAAATGAGTCAAATAGAGATAAGTACCATGTATTGGATTATGACCGGTCAACATAACTGTTTTAGATACTTAATCCGGCAACACATACAGGATATTATAGCTAGAGACACTATGTTGCCATATGGGGGGTTAATCACTCGATTTCTACTTGCCCATGACATTTGTATCCCACCCGATGAAGAAACAATTCAAAGTGATCGATATAACATCATCAATAGAAATCTACTGAAAAGATTTAGGTGCACATTTAGCAATGGTATATGGGTTAGGCAACCTAGAAGGACTGATTCAATTCCCCCACTAATAGAACACCCCGAAACACCAATTCTTAAGGGAAATGAATCTCCTCCTCCTAGTCCCTTTGGCGCAACACCTTCAGCTCCTGTTTCAACCTCTGAAGAACTCATTATGGCAGAATTGTATCAGATCAAATCATAGCAAGACCAACTCAAATCGTAGCAAGAACAAATTCAAATCCAGCTAATTGAAAATTTGAAGGAACTACGACAAATGAATCAAAAAATAGATGTCATGTATCAACACTATGGATTACCGCCTAAGGATTAATTGATGTACCTTCTTATTCTGTTATGATTACTCTTAATATCAAGTTAGAAGTTTGTCATCTTCTTTTGAATGAAAACTGAACCTTCTTTTGAGATGTATTTTTAAATTCTAGATAAATGATGATTTGTTCTGGATGAATTTTTTTTAAGATAAATTCTGGATAAATATTTTTAGTGATATTAATTTTGAATGATGAATTTTGTATGATTAATCTTAATGCTGAATTCTTTTTCTAATGATTTTATGATCACAGTTTGTGTGCTTCAAGTCTCATCTCCTTTTTGTTGATGACAAAGGGGGAGAAGTGATGAATTATACCATTTCGATAGCATGACTTAATGAAAATGTCTTATGCGCATCGATAGCATGACTTATATGAATTGCAAAAGCTTGTGTAATATAAATGTCTTATATGCCTTGCAAAATCTTTGAGTATATCGTAAGTTCTCAGATTGGTTGATCATTTGAAATCATGCCTCACATTTGAAAATTTTTATCTCTCGTCATAGTGAAAATTGTCTCTTATCATTCGACTTGAAAATGATTTTCATAGCTGAAAATTATGAGAAATACGAAGTTTCGTATTTGCTCATGCTTAATGAGAATAACGATAAGTTCAATGGTTAGAACTTATCGGTTTATGCTTGAATTCAAAGGGATGGAATTCAAGTGTTTTTATCTTCTCATATATAGCATATAGATAGGGGGAGTTATGTTTAACTCCGTCATCAATTGATTGTCATCATCAAAAAGGGGGAGATTGTTGAATCTCGGATTTTGATGATGAAATCAATTGATGGGTTAATTGATCTAATCCATATTATTGAAGTTAAGTGTGCAGGATTAACTACGATAGCCTGAAAACATAAAGTAAGGATACCAGATTCAAGTTCGATGGACGTTTGAGAGTCTGAAGATTCGTCGGAGATGCTGCCGAAACCAACTAAGAAGAAATCGGAGACTTGTCGGAACTTTTGGAAGTCTGCCAAAGAGATCATCAGAGGTTCGCGGAGATCACCGAGAATGCTCGGCTACTCGTTGAATTCGTCACAAGATCGGGAGCCTGCTGGAAGTCCGCTTGAAGATTGTCGGAAAGCTCGCCGGAACAAGACTCGACATTTGCCAGTTAAAAACTTGCTTAGGATTATGTTTTTAGTTACGTAGTATGTAATTAAGGTTAGGATTAAGGAATAATCCTATATCCTAGTTAGGGGCCAATTGGGCCCGACATCGGGCTGGTTTGGGCCAAGTTTGGAGCCCAACCAGTGAGCTGGAACAGTTCAGGCGGTGGCACCGCCCAGAACCCGAGGATCGGGCGGTGGTACCACCAGATTGGGCAGTGGCACCGCCCAGCACCCGAGAGGTCCGACGGTGGCACCGTCAGACTAGGCGATGGCACCGCCAGTACACTGTCAGTGTTAGACACTGATAGGCAATGGCACCGCCACCGAGAGGTGTGGCACCGCTAGCCTCGGAAACCCAAGAGAATTCAAAATTTGGAGCCCAAATTTGAATCCTCTTGGGGCCTATAAATACCCCTCAATTCTCAGTAGAGAATACTTCCTTTGAGAAGCAAGAGATTAAGATAAAAGTCTTAGCAAAGTCTTTAGCAAGTTTTTGTTTTCAATAGCTTGAGTGTTCACCTCCCTCTTTCTCTTTGAAAATTTGTAAGAGTGTGAACCACTTGTAAAAGGTTGTAAGAGGGGTATTTGTCCTTACCCTTCAAAGTGATTTGCTAGTTGAAGTTGGGAGCATCTTCGAAGAAGGCTTCGCAAGTGGATGTAGGTCATTTTGACTGAACCACTTTAAATTGGCATGCTCCTTGAATGTGTGAGTTCTTACTTTCCTGAAATTATTATTTTCACTACTACAAGCTTTCGGTTTTTATCTACTCAAGTTACTATCGAAACGAAATCTCCTCGCATTTACGAATTCATTTTTAAACTTACAAGTTTTAATCTGCTACACTAATTCACCCCCCCCCCCCCCCCCCTCTTAGTGCCGCTCTGATCCTAACATATATATGTATATATATATATATATACATATATATGTATATATACATATATATATATATATATATTTATATTATATATATATATATATTTATATATATATATATACATATCTAGTCGATGTATAAGCAATCACACCAAATGATCATGGACCATAGCCTAATGTGATCTGGCACAAGCCATTAGGCCTAATCACTTACATCAAGATCTATGTATGCAACGCTGCATCTCCATGCCTTGTGATAGTCCATCTCGTCCTTATCGGTTCCATCGATATCTCGACGCATCTCTATGCATCGCGATCGTCCGTCTCATGGGTCCCGCTATCGCTTCCATGCTCCCGCTGCGCCTCCTCGTATGATTACAACTTAATCAAAGGCACACAGGCCTAACAATAAACGAGAAATATAATAGAGGCTCATAGGCCCCAATAATAATAATCACAAGTACACACATCATATGGTCCATAATCAACCGTCCATACATCATACATCACATGTATAAATCATCATCATCATGTTGGACTACTAGATAATAATAAAAATAATAATCAATGAAACTTTTTAATTAATTAATATTTTTCTGAAATCAGGGACATATAGGGAATTTTATGAATTTTAAGGGGGCATTTTTATAATTTGGACAAAAGGATAGAATTAAAATTTTAAAAATTCATAGGGGCAAAACTCTCTTTTTACCCAAAACCCTAAGCCCCTCTCCCTCTCCTTTGCTGCAACCGTCGCCACCGCTAACCTATCGACGATGGCATGTGCGGCGGGAGGTAGGGGCGTTGCCCTTGCATGCGAGTGGCGTGCCCGTAGGTGGCACCACTACTATAGTTGGTTTTACCCACGGGGTTGTTCTTGTAGCTGCCGCCCCCGCGAGCCGCTCGACCGCGTGCGAGCGGCACTGGCTGCCTGCGAGCGAACGTCGTTGTAGGTGCTGTGCCAGTAGGCGGCGACCATGGGTGTCAACGCAGCTCCTTGCATGCCATAGGATGCTTTGCTTACGGGTGTCCGATTGCCTACGGCTGCAACTATGCGCAGCAACAGTTGCTACGCGCAAGCGGCCTGCCTGCACGAACAACCTGGCTCTGATACCACTATTGAGAAATATTTAGGGCGACATCACATGCACGGCGGAAGAACAAAAAATAAAATCCCAAATTTCCCAAAGATTCATTCATCGTCGTGGGAAGATTGGTGTATAAATATGCAAAACAGAAAACTACATATAGTAAAGATTATGTTACTTAGGGAGATCATATATCCCTAAATCCTTGCAGATCTCTAGGAGAGGGTGAAGGAGGTCAAGCGCCCTCCTCTCTAGCGGTGTGTTAGGACTCTAGCTTGGAGAGTCCTAATTGAGAGGGACATTCATGTAAAACTGTTAGGACTCTAGCTAGGAGAGTCCTAATTGAGAGGGACATCCATGTAAAACTGTTAGGACTCTAGCTAGGAGAGTTCTAATTGAGAGGGACATTCTGTTAGGACTCTAGCTAGGAGAGTCCAAATTGAGAGGGGCATTCATGTAGGAGGTGTTTTCTTAGAGAAGAATTAGGAGTTGTAAGGGAATAGGAGTCTTGACTAGGAGTCCTATTAGAAGTTGGTTAGAAGTAAGAGTCTTAAGTAGGAGTTCTATTAGGAGTTAGGGTTTAGAAGCCCTATAAATAGCCATGTATTCCTTCTCTTTTCATAAGCAAGAGATGAATCTTTTTTGTAGCCTTTGAGCAACAACTTGGAGGGAGGAACCCCTACAGAGTTCCAAGGAGGCCGATCCCCTAAAGAGATCAACCCCAAGTTTAGAATCTGCAAGGGTTCTAACACCTGGTATCAGAGCAGCATTCTTGGCATCTCGCTGCCCTTCCACTGCCATCCATCAGCCCTCCACAACCACCCAAAGCAATTCCCACAATTGCTTAAAAGATCGTCGCCGAATTCCGCCATCATCTCCACCACCGCGGATCATCCTTTGATCTCCCCGTGAATTGCAACAGGTTCTGGTTTCCTACCTTACTACTGCTGCAATTTAGTTATCCTTATTTGAAAATCAAAAAAAAAAAAACTGTTCCTATATTGCTGCATAAACCTTTCGTCATAAAGTTTTCATCTCTACGACGAAAGATACATTGCAGAATTCCAGCCGCATAGTACCATCTGTTTGATCTTGCTACTGTGCTTTTTCTATCCAAATTTCTATGAAATTTTTATGACATCTTTGACACTTCCTAACAGCAGATTTCCCTTTGGTTTTTTCAAAAAATTCTCAATATAAACCATTGATCTTTTATGTCTAATCTGCTATACTTGAAAATCTGCACTGTAAAATTTCAGCCGCATAGCATTGTTTGTTTGATCTTGATACTATATTGTTTCTATCCAAATCTCTACGAAATTTTTATGACAGCTTTGACACTTCCTAAAAGTGGATTTCCCTTTGGTTTAATCAAAAAATTCTCAATATAAACCACTAATCTTTTACATCTAATCTGCTATACCTAAAAATCTGTGCTGTAGAAAATTTCAGCCGCATATTGTTGCCTTAACCCATGTATTTGTAATCTTTTTTGAATGAAATTTCTTATACACTTCATAGATCATCTTGGCTTACATATAAGATTGATCTATTAAGAAATTCATCTCTAAAAATAATTTTATGTTGCTGCAAATTTTCATCGTAACCTGCTGAAATTTTTCGACGAGAATTCTGCAATCGCAACTTGCACCAATTTCCTTGCTGTTATACTACCGAAATTTCCTTGACTAAATTAGATATCCTTGCTGTCATATAAACTGTGATTTTGGTATCAATTCTCTCCTCAATTCTCTCAAGTTTTTGGTGGAAATTACGTCGAGAAATTGTTGTTTCTTCGACGACAATTCTACTCTTACAAGACAGCACATATTTGCTGCAACTTCCACTTATTTCTATCAAACCTTTGCTACCATCTACCAGAGATCCAAAACTTTCATCTATAGCCCTAAAACTCCACCAAACCACATCCTCAAAGTGCACCCAAAATAGTCACAAAACAAGCCTAAATCGTAGCCTACATCCACCGATCTACCAACCCTTTCGACCATCACCTCTCTCAACCAATACATGCCTTTAACCCGACAACAAAAGAGAGATCTTAACATCACAGATTTGGTGGCATATACTATGGCATTTGAGGAGGTAATCAATGCTAAATTCGAAGCCTTTGAGGCACGAATGGAGGATAAGATTCGGACGCTCTTTACCGAACTCAGATTGGGCCGACCACTAAGCACGAAGAAATCACATCAAGGAGAGAGCTATGCCCAATCACACCAAACCCAAAGATATGACTTCCAAGAGAGGGGAAGCTCTATGACTGACCCCAACTATCCATGCATGAGAGTGGACTTCCCTAGATGGGAAGAAGGAGACCCGATTGGTTGGATCTCGCGCACGGAGCGATATTTTCAGTACCACAAAACCGCGGATGCATCTATGGTGAAAATTGCAGCTATACATCTTGAAGGGGATGCTATACAGTGGTTTGACTGGTTTGAACATAGTTATGGAGTTCTTTCATGGCGACAATTCAAAGAAGGACTGCTAATCCGCTTCAGACCAACCGATTATGAGAATATTGACGGATAACTAGCAAAGATCTGACAAACCTCCACCATTCAGGAGTACCAAACTAGGTTTGAAAGGTTATCTAATCAAACTCGTGATTGGTCTCAAAAATAGCTTTTGAAGACCTTCATTGAGGGCTTGAAGCCGGAGATCTAAGGAGAAGTTAAAGCACGATAACCGTATACGCTGATGGCAGCCATCTCTTTCGCACGACATCAAGAGGAGCAATTGAACCATGAAGCTCGGAGGACTAGGGTCACTCCTCAACCAGTAATATTGAAGCCCTCAGCCCCCCCTACTATCGACCAAGTCCCTACACCAAATAGGTTAATAAGAGAAGAGCTTCGGGAGCGATATGCGAAGGGGTTATGTTGGCATTGTGACGAGCCATGGAGCCGTGAGCATCGCTGTAGTAAAGGGAGACTTCTTATGATTGAACCAATAAAAGAAGAGGTCATTAAACATCCAGAAGAGAGCCTTGAACATAAAGAAGAAGATGCAGAAGAAGAGCCACAACCGACTGAAGTTATGGTACATGCACTAGCCGGCTACTCAAACCCGCAAACGATGAAAGTTGGAGGCCTTCTTAAACAACAACCAATCACTGTTCTCATCAATACGGGCAATTCTAATAACTTTATAAATAGTAAGGTTACTATCCAAATGGCTTTACCTATTGAGAATTGCAACAGGTTTGACATTAAGGTCGTCGACGGACGGATTTTGAATTGTGATCGTAGGCGCCCGTAAGAGAAACTATTGCTGCAGGACCAAGAGATAATTGCATATTTCTTCCTTCTCCCTCTTCATGATCATGAGGCCATACTCAGAATTAAATGGTTGATGACATTAGGTGATATTTCTGGAATTTTATGCAACTAATTATAAAATTTTACAGTAAGGAGAAACAGGTGATACTACACAGGAAACGTGAGGGCGACGTAACGACGATTTGCACACAACAAATGGAGAAGTTTTTGCATAAAGCATGCAGTGGCTTTTTGGTACAACTTGAGCAACAAACTAAGGGAGAGCCAATACAAATTGAAGATCCAAACCTACTTCCTTTGCTTGCTGAATTTTCAGATATATTTGACGAACCGTACAACCTACCTCTTACCCGTCGGCATGATCATTATATAATGATTCTTTCAGGCAAACCTCCAGCAAATACTCGGCCATATCAATATCTATATCTATAGAAGGATGAAATAGAAAGGATTGTAAAAGAAATGCTTGAAACAAGAGTTAATCGGCCAAGTTGCAACCTCTATTCTTCACCGGTGCTACTTGTACGCAAGAAGGACGGAACATGGCGAATATGCGTTGATTACCGAGCTCTCAATGGCATAACCATCAAAGACAAATACCTTATTCCAATAGCATATGAATTGCTAGATGAAAGGGAGTACAAATCTTTACAAAGCTGGACCTTTGATCCGGGCATCATCAAATATGAGTGTGCGAAGAAGACATACCGAAAACCACCTTTTGAACACACAATAACCATTACGAATTTTTGCTTTCTTCAACAGAAGGTGGAATATCTTGGGCATATCATATCAGAGGAAGGTGTGACAGTGGACCCCTTCAAAATTGAAGCAATGCAAAACTGGCCTACCCCGAGGAACGTAAAATTGCTACATGGCTTTCTGGGTTTATCAGGCTACTACTGCAAGTTCGTGAAAAACTATGGCGAGATCAGTGCACCACTTACTTCCTTACTGAAAAAAGATGTCTTCCAATGGTTGGACAGAGCCTCCATTGCCTTTGACAAACTTAAGGCAGCCATGACGACGACGCCGGTGCTAACACTACCAGATTTTAACCGACCCTTCATTATTGAGGCTGACGCATCTGGAGTCGGAATTGGAGCCATTCTCATGCAAGATGGTCGACCACTCATATACACTAGTAAGGCATTATCTCCCTCCCATCAAAATAAGTCAACATATGATAAGGAGATGCTTGCCATTGTGCGCGTAGCAACGAGGTGGAGACCCTACTTGATTGGTCGACGATTTCAAATTAAAATCGACCATAAAAGCCTCAAGCACTTTTTAGAGCGAAAGATATCATCCCCTGAGTAGCAAAAATGGGTAACAAAACTTCTTAGATTTGATTATGAAATAACTTACAAAAAGGGGAAAGAGAATGTTCTTGCAGATGTGCTTTCGCAACTACCCGAGCAAGCTGAAGTTCTGGCATTTTCACTTCCGACCAGCAACTTTCTTAAGGATATTAAGATGGAATGGCAGGAAGATTCAGAGACTAGTAAGATTATAAAAAAAAATTGGAGGAAGCACCAAGCTCCGTGGCTCATTACAATTGGGACTCAAAAGAATTACACTATAAGGGACGCATTGTGCTTATGATAAATTCTACTTGCATCTTCACGAGTAGATTTTGGACCAAGTTATTCTATATGCAGGGTACTAAATTGAAAAGGAGTATGGCATATCACCCACAAATCGACGGCGAGACAGTTGTAAATAGGTGCTTGGAGACAGCCCAAAGCTACCCACAAAATATGACTACCTAAGGAGAACTCCAGACCCAACGAAGTGCCATTATTGATCGACGGATCGTGACTCGACGACGACGACCCACTATTGAAGTTCTAATACAGTGGGCGAACCTACCAATAGAAGATGCCACTTGGGAGAACTATGACGACTTGAAGATCAAATTCCCATAATTCATGAATCATCAGCCTCGAGGACAAGGCTGATTTGAAGAGGGCGGGTCTGTTAGGACTCTAGCTTGGAGAGTCCTAATTGAGAGGGACATTCATGTAAAACTGTTAGGACTCTAGCTAGGAGAGTCCTAATTGAGAGGGACATCCATGTAAAACTGTTAGGACTCTAGCTAGGAGAGTCCTAATTGAGAGGGACATTCTGTTAGGACTCTAGCTAGGAGAGTCCTAATTGAGAGGGGCATTCATGTAGGAGGTGTTTTCTTAGAAAAGAATTAGGAGTTGTAAGGGAATAGGAGTCTTGACTAGGAGTCCTATTAGGAGTTGGTTAGAAGTAAGAGTCTTAAGTAGGAGTCCTATTAGGAGTTTGGGTTTAGAAGCCCTATAAATAACCATGTATTCCTTCTCTTTTCATAAGCAAGAGATGAATCTTTTTTGCAGCCTTTGAGCAGCAACTTGGAGGGAGGAACCCCTATAGAGTTCCAAGAAGGCCGATCCCCTAAAGAGATCAACCCCAAGTTTAGAATCTGCAAGGGTTCTAACACGGTGATCCACATAGCAGGGCTGCGACGATGCTCCTTAAAACTCCAGGCCTACTTTAAGGTGGAGAGGGGGAGGAGAATAGGAGAGGCAAACAAAGACTCTAGCCAATAAACCACTTAATCCCTCCTATTTATAGAGGTCCACTATCAACTTAACCCTAATGGATCCTCCCCTATTGGGTATTGGATCTTCATCAAACTACCCAAGTCTCTTAGATTAATGGATCTCTATCCAATAATCTCTCATGGGCTTTTATTGGATCTCGTCCATGGGATCCAATAATTCATGGGCTTATTGGATATCCAATAAGATAGGGGGTCCGACAGATATCTCATATCCAAACCTCTACTCATCGCAATGCCTACCATATGTATGTGACCCTCTAGGCCCAATATCGAGCTAGCCGTGAGTCATACCTATCAGAACTTCTTTTGGCTCAATGAATTATTATCTCTATAATAATTCACTCAACTCATCGATTGTGGACGTAATAGGCCACTACGCCACAATCCCCAAACAATACAGGAGAATCCAATCTATTGGACCTGTCTGTACTCTGTTATCATGTACCTATAGTCCCTCATCCATTTAATGTCCCAAAGATCATATACCGAGCATGGTGCTGTCAAACCCTTACGATTTCTTCTTGAGTCTTGCTCTAATCGGATTCTCCTATAGAACACTTTCTCTCTCAATTTAAATGATCCTGGCCAGGGATTTGTTTGAGCAAGAATACATGAGATATTTCTCTCATGACACTGAGAGCGGATGATCCTCTATTAACACTTAATAACCCTCGTAAGGTTGACTACCACTCCCGATGACCGATTGTACTAGATTTGGGATATCCAAACCTATAAGTCTGGTATCAAAGAATGGAGCACTCATAAAGTACATCCTTGATGTCTCAAGTCTAAGGACTAGATACATTACTAAGAGTATGAAATCACTAGTTGATAATAAGGTATCATCAACTATCCAGCATTCCGTAAGTGGCTCAATCAGTGAACTCATTCTCCAATGATCACTTGTACTGTATCCCTAGTGTCCCCACATGAACAGCTATGAGACCAACTGCATCCATCATATGGATGGGTATATAGCATACCAGTTTGTTTGATTATCTTGATGTCCCTCTCGATTAACCTATGATCGGGATTATTTAGGATTTCTGTTTAAAGGCGAATCGGTCTTATTATCGTAATCTCATCATAATCTGATTCCCATTGCACAAATCCAAGGACATCATAATATATACATGCATATATGCAATAGTCAATATAAAGTGATAAATGTCAAAATATAATAAGCAAAACCACTACGTGTCAAGTCACACATGCTATCACTCACGTGATTGACTTGTTGGGCGCCTATGACTAGCAATACCTGCTCGTAACATTCAAAGCATATGTTATAACAGGCTTGGTATATAACATAACATATATGAGAGACCCTATCACTAAGAAATAGGATATCCTATCTATTAAATCTCGAATTTTGATAATGAAATCAATCGATAAGTTTATGATCTAATATATATTTTGAGTGATGTAGGAATATCTTCGATCAAGGAGAGGTAAATTAATTGAAGCTGGAGGAATCAGACATTGGGTCAGAGTTGAACATGTTAGGAGATTGGACGTCGGGTTGGAGGATCAATTAACATGCCAATAGAAGGACTTCTTACCGTGATTTCAGGCATCAGGTCATAGGATCTGCACTAAGGAGATTAGAAATTATGGGAGTCAATAGGCTGATTGGACAATATGTCGAAGGAGAGGATGATGCGTCCAAGGATCAACCAAAGCGTCGGAATAACCAATGACATACTAGGCAATATATGATTCATGCTTTGTAATAATTTGTCTAGATTGAGTTAGTTTAGGTCTAATTAAGTCAGTATTGGGTTGAAACAATGCCAACTCAATTAAGGGCCCTTTGGGCCTGAGTTAGGGTTGTTTTGGGCCAAGTGAGGACCATGCAATAACCCTCAACAGGCCTAGGTGGTGGCACCGCTTGAGACTCGGTCTCCCAGGTTATTTGGGCCGTGGTACTGCCTAGACATAGTCTTTAAGAGTGTGTTAGGTGGTGGTACTGCCCAATGTCAGTATTAGACTAGGCGGTGGTATTGCGTAGTGTCATACTGACCAGTGGTGGTACTACCAATTGTTAGTCTATTAGGCGGTGGTACCGCCAATACCCCAAAAACCCAGGATGAGATCATTTTGGCTCTAAATTTAAACCCCACTCATCCTTGCTTAGCAAACATAAACTAAGAACAAAACTTGGGGAAAATGCTATTGTAATATTGTGAGAATTCCCCTTCTTAGCTCTAAGTTTTGATTTTAGTTTAAGAGAAGGGTGAGTGGGTTGTAAAGTTTATCTCCAAAACTTATAAAAAGAAGAAAAGAGTTAAAGGAAGACCATTAGTAGACACCAATGGCCTCAATAGAGGAGGAATCAAGAGTGGACTAACACGGACTTAGTTGAAATTGCCTAAGCCATGGGGCACTGTTGCGGTAGAGTCGCAAAATTAGCTTGAGTTAACTAAGTCACGAAGCACCCTTGCACCAACTTCTCAAACTTAGTTTTGATTACCTAAATCATGATGCACCTTTGCGATATGCATCCTTAAAGGGTTAGCCAATTTGTAACCTCACGCAGGGACCGAAGGGCCTGTAAAAGAGAAAGTTGATTAGTTTAAAAATGAGCGACGGACGAGTCCCGATGTCTCCCGAAAAGGGAAGCTTTACAAGCAATTTAGTGAGAACCTTGAGTGCAAGAGAGAAAAGAGAAGAAAGGATAAAACAATGATTTTAGTAGGTAGAATGAATAGTTGCAAATCCACAAACAACTACTCATCGGGTGCCGGGCACGAGAGCAAGTTCCCGTCAAGTTAACATGCAAACTTATAAAGATTGTTCAATGCCTGACAATATACCAAAGCCCCATCTAGCCTTGCGCCACCTAGGGGGTTCTAGGGTGCTAAGATGGCTGATGTTTCATGTGTAGATACAATTTGCAGAAAACAAGTTGTGGCTTATGAAAACGGAGCCATTTTGGAGCAGTTCGACCCGGCACGGCAAGCGGTTGCACTACAGCACTGCGAAGTATCGTTGCTTACATTTTCTAAGAAAAACATACAAACTAAAGCAAAATATGGTGCCATGTCTCTATACAAACATGCAAAAGCGATGAACGATTCATTGAACGAAGTTGTTGCGAGTGCGCGATGACCATTCGTGACATTCTCCCCCACTTAAACTATCGACACCCTTGTTGATGCTTATTGATCGTTATTGATGATTGCTTCTTCATGTCATAGGGCATCTTCGAGCTCCCAACTAGCTTCGGTTCGGGGAAGTTTTCGCAACTTCACCAAGTACTCGATTTGCTCGGTTGTATTTGGTAGCTTCATCTTGCGATTCGCTAAAATGGTTTTAACTTGCTTCTCAAAGGAGGCTCTAGTGGGGGGTAGCCAAGTTGGAAAACTTCGGGAAATATCTTGTGAATCTGAGTGGTAAGCTTTCACGTTGCTAGCGTGAAAAACATTATGAATTTTAAGCCATGCCGACAGTTGCAACTTATAGGAGACATTGCCCACCCTACTGATAATTGGGAAGAGCCCTTCATACTTGTGCACCAATCCTTTGTGTACTTTGTTTCTAAAGAATTGGAGTGATGCTAGTTGGAGCTTTACTAGCACTAAATCGTCGACTTTGAACTCCTACGATCGCCTTCCTAAGTTGGCCCACTTCTTCATTTTCTTGGCCACCTTCTCCAAGTAAACCCATGCAATATCAAAATTTTGGTGCCATTTTTTTGTAAAGTGATATGCTAACGAACTACTCCCAGTATACCCAATAGCTAAGGTGTGAGGAGTCAATGGTTTTTGTCCTGTAATGATCTCAAAGGGGCTCGTGTTGGACGCAGAGCTCCGTTGTAAGTTGTAGGAGAATTGGGCTATGTCCAATATCTTCACCCTATCTCGTTGGTTGGCACTCATGTAGTGCCGAAGGTATTACTCAAGGAGCTAGTTTATCCTTTCGGTTTGGCCATCCGTCTAAGGGTAGAGGCTTGTGGAGAAGTATAACTTAGACCCCAACAATTTGAATAGCTTAGTCCAGAATTATCCTAGGAACTGAGCATTGTTGAATCTCGGATTTTGATGATGAAGTCAATTGTCATTTGTTCTCTAATGTATGTGTTGAGATAAGTGTGCAGGATTAACTACGATGAAAGTAAGACATGCAGCAGGAGTTGCGCCGGAGTCATGACAATGATCACGTTGGGAGTTCGAGAGCTCGATGGAAGTTCGGACAATCGTCGGAGGTTCTGTGGGAACAAATCCGAGAAGTCCAAAAGCTTGCCAAAGGAGCTCGTCGGAACTTGCCAAGTGGATCGTCACAGTCCAGGTGTTTGCCGGAAGTCCGCAGGAGCATCACCGAGGGTTCATCGGATGATCGACGGAAGTTCGCCGGAAACTCGCCGGAAGAAGCGAGTGACGCACCGAAGCATGCTGCAGAATATGTCTTAGGAAATAATCGTAGTTAGCACTTTGATTAAGTTAGAATTGGGAGGTGATCCCATTAGCTTAATCCTGGGGCAATTGGGCCCCTAAAGAACTCAAATTGGGTCGAATGGTTCAGCCCATTCGGACCCAGGTTGTTGTGGGAGGTGCAACCGCCCAGGCAAGGATGTAGCACTGCCCAGGCTATGTCTCCCAGCGAGACTGGGCGGTGCAACCGCCCTAGCCAAGAGGTGCAACCGCCTAGGGCTTAGTCTCCAAGTGAGACTGGGCGGTGCAACCTCCTCTGTCAGGAGGTAGCACCGCTAGAGCTCAAGTTTCGAGCTTTGCCAAGCGGTGCAACCTCTCCAGTCAGGCGGTGCAACCGCCTGAGCTCGGTCTTCGAGCTCTGGCAGAGAGGTGCAACCGCCCCTGACAGAGGTAGCACCGCCCAGAGGCTCAGTCTTCGAGCTCTGCCAGGCGGAGCAACCTCTCCAGTCAGGAGGTGCAACCGCCTGATCCCAAAATTCCGGGATTTGATCGTTTTGAGCTCCAAATTTGAACTGGGTTGGGGCCTATAAATACTGTTGGGAAATCATAGGGGGGCGGCATCATATGCGCAGCGGAAGAACAAGAAAACAAAAATCCCCGATTCCCAAAAAGATGTTCATCGTCGTGCGAAGATTGGTGCGCAAAATCCGCAAAAACACAAAAAAACTGCGTATAGAGATTGTGTTACCTAGGGAGATCGTATATCCCTGTTTCCTTGCAGATCCTTAGGAGAGGGTGAAGGAGGTCAAGCGTCCTCCTCTCTAGCGGTGATCCACACAGCAGGGTTGCGACGACGCTCCTCAAAACTCCAGGCCTACTCTGAGGTGGAGAGGGAGAGGAGAATAGGAAGGGCAAGCAAAGACTCTAGCCTATGAGGCTGTGAATCCCTCCTATTTATAGAGATCCCGTGTCAAAACCCTAATGGGTCCTTTCCCTAGTGGGTATTGGATCTGCATCCAATAAGACAAGGGCTCCGTCGGATATCTCATATCCGAACCTCTACTCATCGCAATGCCTACCATATGTGTGTGACCCTCTAGGCCCAATATCGAGCTGGCCGTGAGTCATACCTGTCAGAACTCCTTCTAACTAAGTGAATTATTATCTCTGTAATAATTCACTCGACTCATCGACTACGGAAGTACTAGGCCACTACGCCGTAGTCCCCAGACGATACAGGGGAATCCAATCCATTGGACCTGTCTATCCTCAGTTACCATGTACCTATAGTCCCTCATCCATCTAATATCCCAGAGACCGTATATCGAGCATGGTGCTGTCAGACCCATACGGTTTCTACTC
The DNA here is from genome assembly GCF_036884655.1 of Musa acuminata AAA Group. NCBI lineage: Eukaryota > Viridiplantae > Streptophyta > Magnoliopsida > Zingiberales > Musaceae > Musa > Musa acuminata. Next base: position 29,944,538 of record NC_088349.1, on the reverse strand, counting down.
GAGTCTCGCTCTAATCGGATTCTCCCGGAGAACTCTTTCTCTCTCAACCCGAATGACCCTGGCCAGGGATTTGTCTGAGCAAGAACACATGGGATATTCCTCTCATGATACCGAGAGTGGATGATCCTCTATCGACACTCAATAGCCCTCGTAAGGTCGACTACCACTCCCAATGACCAGCTGTACTAGATCTGGGAACAGCCAAACCTATAAGTCTGGTATCAAAGAGTGGAGCACTCATACAGGACATCCTTGGTGTCTCAAGTCTAAGAACCAGATACACCACTAGGACTACGGAATCGTTGTCTGACAATAAGGCATCATCAACCATCCAACATTCCGTAAGCGGATCAATCAGTGAACTCATTCTCCAATGAGCACCTGTACTGTATCCCTAGTGTCCCTACACGAGCAGCTATGAGACCAGCTGCATCCATCATATGGACGGGTATACAGCACACCAGTCTATCCGGTTATCACGATGTCCCTCTCGAGTAACCTATGACCGGGATTATTTAGGATATGTGTTTAAAGGTGAATCGATCTCATTATCGTGATCTCATCACGATCCGATTCCCATTGCACAAATCCAAGGACATCACAATATATATGCATTTATGCAATAGTTATAAAGTGATATACGCCAAAATATAATAAGCAAAAAGATTCTGTATCAAGTCACACGTGCCATCACTCACGTGATTGGCTTGCTGGGCACTTATGACTAGCAATCTCCCACTTGACCTAAAGCCAATCACCTATGTGTCTGATCCCCATCAGACCCTTGTGACGCTCAAAGACAATCTGAGACAATGGCTTTGTTAGTGGATCTGCAATGTTATCTTCGGATGGAACTCTTTCCACTGCTACATCTCCTCGGGTCACGATCTCTCTGATAAGGTGGAACCTCCTCAGAACATGCTTAGATTTCTGATGAGACCTAGGTTCCTTCGCTTGAGCAATTGCCCCGTTGTTGTCGCAATATAGGGAAATCGGCTCCTCACTATCCGGCACGACTCCCAAATCTGTGATGAACTTCTTCAACCAGACTCCCTCCTTTGCTGCATCTGATGCAGCAATGTACTCCGCCTTTGTGGTCGAGTCAGCAGTGGTATCTTGCTTGGAACTCTTCCAGCACACTGCTCCTCCATTCAAGGTGTACACATACCCTGAATTCGACTTGCTATCATCGACATCAGACTGAAAACTTGAGTCAGTGTAGCCTTCAACCTTAAGGCTATTACCTCCATATACTAGTAAAAGATCCTTAGTCCTTCTCAAGGACTTAAGGATACACTTTACTGCTTTCCAGTGCTCCAAGCCTGGATCCGCCTGATACCTGCTCGTGACACTCAGAGCATGCGCTATATCAGGCCTAGTACATAGCATGGCATACATGATAGACCCTATTGCTGAGGCATAAGGTATCATATCCATGTTCGCCCTTTCTTCTGGAGTCTTTGGGGACATACTCGTAGAAAGCGATATCCCATGTCTCATCGGTATGAGACCTCTTTTGGAATTTTCCATGCCAAACCTTTTGACAATAGTTTCTATGTACCTGGACTGGGACAAGCCAAGCATCCTTTTGGATCTATCTCTATAGATTCTAATCCCCAAGATATAAGATGCTTCTCCTAAGTCCTTCATGGAGAAGTGTCTAGATAACCAAGCCTTTATTGTGGTTAGCATTCCTATGTCATTCCCAATGATGAGGATGTCATCCACATATAACACCAAAAAGCTAATAGCGCTCCCACTTACCTTTCTGTATACACAAGGCTCATCTTCGTTCTTAACGAAGTCATAAGATCTGATTGCCTCATCAAATCTTATGTTCCAACTTCGGGAAGCTTGCTTTAGTCCATAAATGGATCTAAGCAACCTACACACCTTATCTGGGCAGTTCTTGGACACGAATCCCTCAGGTTGCATCATATACACCTCCTCCTCCAGGTTCCCGTTGAGGAATGCGGTTTTCACATCCATCTGCCAGATCTCATAATCATAGTGTGCTGCAATAGCCAATAGAATTCTG